>NC_142957.1:14171257-14173757 GCF_046866305.1 Octopus bimaculoides | reverse complement strand
GTGAATTAAGACTTCAAATTCACCTTACCCTAATTAAATTATCCTGGTGGTCATGGTTGGAGCGATTTTGAGTATATGTTTGTTGGATTAGAGATTGCTCTAAACAAACAACAACAGCAATAAAGACAGCAACAACAAAAGCAACAAAAATAACAAAACAACCATAAACAACAATAACGAAAACAACAACAATAAATAACAATAACAACAATAACAACAACCATAAACAACAAAAAGTAACAACAAAAACAAAAAAAAGAACAAAACAACCATAAAATGCAACGAACAACAAAAACAACAACAAAAAATAACAAAAACAAGAAAGACAACAACAAGAAGAAGAGTTTGTGTCCACAACCCATTAGCTTACACGGAATCGTTCTCTATAATGTACACTGAGGTACCTGACACCCTCAGTAATATTGGCAAGGTACCAAGCAACAACCCTATACCTGTTCTTCTCGTTTTACACCCAAAATACAATCACCATGGTAACATTTGGTTTGTTTGTTTATATCGTATGTACTTTAGTGAGGTAGAGGGAGCGGGTGATAAACTGGATGGCTGGCTGGATGGATGGATGGATAGACAGACAGACAGACAGGTAAATACATACATAGGTGGATAGATGGACAAATGGATGGATGGATAGATAGATAGACAGACAGATAAATACATACATAGGTGGATAGATGGACAAATGGATGGATGGATAGATAGATAGACAGACAGATAAATACATACATAGGTGGATAGATGGACAAATGGATGGATGTATAGATAGATAGATAGATATAGAGAGAGATAGATAGATAGATAGATAGATAGATAGATAGATATAGAGAGAGATAATAGATAGATAACTAGGTAGATAGGTAGATAAATAAATAGATAGATAGATAGATAGATAGATAGATAGACACAGACAGACAGACGGACGGACGGATGGTTGGATAGACAGTTAGATAGATAAATGAATATATGTATGTATACACACATCTATCTATTTATATATATATATATATATATATATATATGTATATATATATATTAAGATGGTAAATGTTTTTATTTTTCATTCCCTTTCGAAATTATCCCTAATTGTGGTTTAGAGTTTGACTGCTCCTTCTAGCGGGTTAGATGTCCTGTTATGGACATCTCTCTTATGTGTTTAAACGTACACTGTATGTATTTATATGAATAATATATAGTCTATTGACTAGTTTTTTTTTCTTCTCACTAGACCACGGGAAGCAAATAGAATTTCTAAATTTTTTGCAACCCTGAGATTTATTAATAATGATATAATGTTTTTTTTTGGGGGGGGGGGGGGCTAATTTCTGGAAGAAAACCGGCATTTTTTTGTATTTGCCGCTGATAAGAGAAACCGCGAAAAGTTATGACATAAACACGAGGCATGTTTCTACGTTGTGTCTCGTATTTAAGTGTTAATCTTGGATTTCCTGCTGACGATAGCTGGCCTTGCAAAATATATTTTATTTTGCTAAAAATAACTTGAAACCATGGTTCAGGAAATAGACGGTAAATGTTTTTATTTTTCATTCCCTTTCGAAATTATCCCTAATTGTGGTTTGGAGTTTGACTGCTCCTTCTAGCGGGTTAGATGTTCTATTATGGACACCTCTCTCTTATGTGTTTAAATGTACACTGTATATATTTATAGACACACACACACACACACACACACACACACACACACACACACACACACACACACACACACACACACACATATATATATATATAAATTTAAATAAGAGCTTTCACGCTAAATCCATATATATTAATGTATTTTAATATATATGGATTTAGCATCAAAGCTCTTGTTTAAATTTTTTTATATATAACCGAGATCCGATCCATAAGGAGTTTACTATAGACCTTTGTGGGCGAATTTTTGATATTTTGGTAACGATTACATGTTTTATCTCACCAATACATTTGGTAGATATTATATGAACACACACACACATACACACATATATATATATATATATATGTATATATATCCATTATCAAAAAAGATAAATATTAAACGGCTACAAATTCGTAAACCACCAAAACTAATAGAAGTCCTCTCTCCATTCTCTTGGAAAAGATTTCCCCCCACAAATTTCTTTATAATCGTAATGTATGCCGTTTGAAAAGTATTTCTATAAACCAAATATTTCTTTAACATATTTGAAAAAAAGTCTTTTTACTCGTCGTCCAAAAGTTCATAAATAAACAGACTTCCACAGGTCAAATTCACACACATCAATGGCCATTTCCGGAGATTACCACCGCCACACATCAATGGTCATTTCGGGAGATTACCACCGCCACACATCAATGGCCATTTCGTGAGATTACCACCGCCACACATCAATGGCCATTTCGTGAGATTACCACCGCCACACATCAATGGCCATTTCCGGAGATTACCACCGCCACACATCAATGGCCATTTCGGGAGATTACCACCGCCACACATCAATGG
>NC_142957.1:14151257-14166257 GCF_046866305.1 Octopus bimaculoides | reverse complement strand
ATGAAAAGACGCTCCAGCTGTGACCATCCTGTCTTTTATTCAGACACAGTGTACCTAGGACTACATTATCACATGTGTTCTTCCTTCCTTGTTGGTGTTGTTTAGCCCCAGGTCAGTCCTCATCCAGTAAACCTACAATGAAAAGCCACTCCAGCTGTGACCATCCTGTCTTTTATTCAGACACAGTGTACCTAGGACTACATTATCACATGTGTTCTTCCTTCCTTCCTTGTTGGTGTTGTTTAGCCCCAGGTCAGTCCTGATCCAGTAAACCTACAATGAAAAGCCACTCCAGCTGTGACCATCCTGTCTTTTATTCAGACACAGTGTACCTAGGACTACATTATCACATGTGTTCTTCCTTCCTTGTTGGTGTTGTTTAGCCCCAGGTCAGTCCTGATCCAGTAAACCTACAATGAAAAGACGCTCCAGCTGTGACCATACTGTCTTTTATTCAGACACAGTGTACCTAGGACTACATTATCACATGTGTCCTTCCTTCCTTCCTTGTTGGTGTTGTTTAGCCCCAGGTCAGTCCTGATCCAGTAAACCTACAATGAAAAGCCACTCCAGCTGTGACCATCCTGTCTTTTATTCAGACACAGTGTACCTAGGACTACATTATCACATGTGTCCTTCCTTCCTTCCTTGTTGGTGTTGTTTAGCCCCAGGTCAGTCCTGATCCAGTAAACCTACAATGAAAAGACTCTCCAGCTGTGACCATCCTGTCTTTTATTCAGACACAGTGTACCTAGGACTACATTATCACATGTGTCCTTCCTTCCTTGTTGGTGTTGTTTAGCCCCAGGTCAGTCCTGATCCAGTAAACCTACAATGAAAAGACGCTCCAGCTGTGACCATCCTGTCTTTTATTCAGACACAGTGTACCTAGGACTACATTATCACATGTGTCCTTCCTTCCTTCCTTGTTGGTGTTGTTTAGCCCCAGGTCAGTCCTGATCCAGTAAACCTACAATGAAAAGACGCTCCAGCTGTGACCATCCTGTCTTTTATTCAGACACAGTGTACCTAGGACTACATTATCACATGTGTCCTTCCTTCCTTCCTTGTTGGTGTTGTTTAGCCCCAGGTCAGTCCTGATCCAGTAAACCTACAATGAAAAGACGCTCCAGCTGTGACCATCCTGTCTTTTATTCAGACACAGTGTACCTAGGACTACATTATCACATGTGTCCTTCCTTGTTGGTGCTGTTTAGCCCCAGGTCAGTCCTGATCCAGTAAACCTACAATGAAAAGCCACTCCAGCTGTGACCATCCTGTCTTTTATTCAGACACAGTGTACCTAGGACTACATTATCACATGTGTCCTTCCTTCCTTCCTTGTTGGTGTTGTTTAGCCCCAGGTCAGTCCTGATCCAGTAAACCTACAATGAAAAGACGCTCCAGCTGTGACCATCCTGTCTTTTATTCAGACACAGTGTACCTAGGACTACATTATCACATGTGTCCTTCCTTCCTTGTTGGTGTTGTTTAGCCCCAGGTCAGTCCTGATCCAGTAAACCTACAATGAAAAGACGCTCCAGCTGTGACCATCCTGTCTTTTATTCAGACACAGTGTACCTAGGACTACATTATCACATGTGTCCTTCCTTCCTTGTTGGTGTTGTTTAGCCCCAGGTCAGTCCTGATCCAGTAAACCTACAATGAAAAGCCACTCCAGCTGTGACCATCCTGTCTTTTATTCAGACACAGTGTACCTAGGACTACATTATCACATGTGTCCTTCCTTCCTTCCTTGTTGGTGTTGTTTAGCCCCAGGTCAGTCCTGATCCAGTAAACCTACAATGAAAAGACGCTCCAGCTGTGACCATCCTGTCTTTTATTCAGACACAGTGTACCTAGGACTACATTATCACATGTGTCCTTCCTTCCTTGTTGGTGTTGTTTAGCCCCAGGTCAGTCCTGATCCAGTAAACCTACAATGAAAAGACGCTCCAGCTGTGACCATCCTGTCTTTTATTCAGACACAGTGTACCTAGGACTACATTATCACATGTGTCCTTCCTTCCTTGTTGGTGTTGTTTAGCCCCAGGTCAGTCCTGATCCAGTAAACCTACAATGAAAAGCCACTCCAGCTGTGACCATCCTGTTTTTTATTCAGACACAGTGTACCTAGGACTACATTATCACATGTGTTCTTCCTTCCTTGTTGGTGTTGTTTAGCCCCAGGTCAGTTCTGGTCCAGTAAACCTACAATGAAAAGCCACTCCAGCTGTGACCATCCTGTCTTTTATTCAGACACAGTGTACCTAGGACTACATTATCACATGTGTCCTTCCTTCCTTCCTTGTTGGTGTTGTTTAGCCCCAGGTCAGTCCTGATCCAGTAAACCTACAATGAAAAGACGCTCCAGCTGTGACCATCCTGTCTTTTATTCAGACACAGTGTACCTAGGACTACATTATCACATGTGTTCTTCCTTCCTTGTTGGTGTTGTTTAGCCCCAGGTCAGTCCTGATCCAGTAAACCTACAATGAAAAGACTCTCCAGCTGTGACCATCCTGTCTTTTATTCAGACACAGTGTACCTAGGACTACATTATCACATGTGTCCTTCCTTCCTTCCTTGTTGGTGTTGTTTAGCCCCAGGTCAGTCCTGATCCAGTAAACCTACAATGAAAAGACGCTCCAGCTGTGACCATCCTGTCTTTTATTCAGACACAGTGTACCTAGGACTACATTATCACATGTGTTCTTCCTTCCTTCCTTGTTGGTGTTGTTTAGCCCCAGGTCAGTCCTGATCCAGTAAACCTACAATGAAAAGACGCTCCAGCTGTGACCATCCTGTCTTTTATTCAGACACAGTGTACCTAGGACTACATTATCACATGTGTTCTTCCTTCCTTCCTTGTTGGTGTTGTTTAGCCCCAGGTCAGTCCTGATCCAGTAAACCTACAATGAAAAGACTCTCCAGCTGTGACCATCCTGTCTTTTATTCAGACACAGTGTACCTAGGACTACATTATCACATGTGTCCTTCCTTCCTTCCTTGTTGGTGTTGTTTAGCCCCAGGTCAGTCCTGATCCAGTAAACCTACAATGAAAAGACGCTCCAGCTGTGACCATCCTGTCTTTTATTCAGACACAGTATACCTAGGACTACATTATCACATGTGTCCTTCCTTCCTTCCTTGTTGGTGTTGTTTAGCCCCAGGTCAGTCCTGATCCAGTAAACCTACAATGAAAAGCCACTCCAGCTGTGACCATCCTGTCTTTTATTCAGACACAGTGTACCTAGGACTACATTATCACATGTGTCCTTCCTTCCTTCCTTGTTGGTGTTGTTTAGCCCCAGGTCAGTCCTGATCCAGTAAACCTACAATGAAAAGCCACTCCAGCTGTGACCATCCTGTCTTTTATTCAGACACAGTGTACCTAGGACTACATTATCACATGTGTTCTTCCTTCCTTGTTGGTGTTGTTTAGCCCCAGGTCAGTCCTGATCCAGTAAACCTACAATGAAAAGACGCTCCAGCTGTGACCATCCTGTCTTTTATTCAGACACAGTGTACCTAGGACTACATTATCACATGTGTCCTTCCTTCCTTCCTTGTTGGTGTTGTTTAGCCCCAGGTCAGTCCTGATCCAGTAAACCTACAATGAAAAGACGCTCCAGCTGTGACCATCCTGTCTTTTATTCAGACACAGTGTACCTAGGACTACATTATCACATGTGTTCTTCCTTCCTTGTTGGTGTTGTTTAGCCCCAGGTCAGTCCTGATCCAGTAAACCTACAATGAAAAGACTCTCCAGCTGTGACCATCCTGTCTTTTATTCAGACACAGTGTACCTAGGACTACATTATCACATGTGTCCTTCCTTCCTTGTTGGTGTTGTTTAGCCCCAGGTCAGTCCTGATCCAGTAAACCTACAATGAAAAGCCACTCCAGCTGTGACCATCCTGTTTTTTATTCAGACACAGTGTACCTAGGACTACATTATCACATGTGTTCTTCCTTCCTTGTTGGTGTTGTTTAGCCCCAGGTCAGTTCTGGTCCAGTAAACCTACAATGAAAAGCCACTCCAGCTGTGACCATCCTGTCTTTTATTCAGACACAGTGTACCTAGGACTACATTATTACATGTGTTCTTCCTTCCTTGTTGGTGTTGTTTAGCCCCAGGTCAGTCCTGATCCAGAAGACTTATGATCAAAAATGATTCACACGTGATCATCCTGCCTTTTATTCAGTCAATGTCTATCTAGGACTACATCACCTCATGTGTCCTGCCTTCCTTTTGTTTAACCCCAGGTCATTCCTGATCCAGCAGACTTATGATCAAAGCTGTTCCAGCGGTGACCATCCTGTCTTTTATTCAGACACAGTGTACCGAGGACTACATCATTTACTGTGTCCTTCCTTATTGCTATTGTTGTTTAACCCCAGGTCAGCCCTGATCAGGCAGACCTGCGATCAAAGATGTTCCAGATGTGATCACTCTGTCATTTATTTAGTCATAGTGTATCTAGGACTACATTATTCAGTGTGCCTTCCTTGTTGTTGTTGTTGTTGTTTTAGCCCCAGGTCAGTCCTGATCCGGCAGACCTATGATCAAAACCATACCAGTTTTGACCATCCTGTCTTTTATTCAGACATAGTGTATCTGGGACTACATTATATAATGTGTCCTCTGTTGTTGTTCTTGTTGTTCAGCTCTAGGCCAGTCCTGGGTCATCAGATTTGTTGCCAAAGACACTCCAACTGTGCCTGTCCCAACAACTAGTACACCAGCCACCCAACCAGCCAACAAACTGACAAGTTGCTCAACCAAAGTCAACATTCTTATGGTGTTGTGAATAACAACTAGGGAATTTGTTGCCAAAACTTACTCAACATTCCAATTAACACAAACACACATTGGTGTATGTGTGTGTGTGTGTGTGTGTGTGTGTGTATGTGTATATAAACAAATTTGTTTATGCTTTTATTCATATATATACATGTATACATATATGGAAGTGTATACACACAAATACACGTATCAATGATACATAATATATATGTAGATATATATGTACACATTTATGTATATGTTTGTTTGTATATTATATATATATATATATATATATATGATAATAATAATATTAGGGATAAAATTCAAAATTACAGGTATAAACTCAATATATATATATACATACACACACATATATATATATATATACAAATATATACACAGGGGGTTCTATATAAAGAAGCATTATAGTAAATTAAGGGTTCACAGTAATTTTTCAGGGGCCATGAAGAAACTGTGCTTCAGACCAGTAAAGTTTATGCATGATAGATTCGTTACACGTCTTACAATACACAAAATAATACATTTATTTCTTTATTGCTCACAAGGGGCTAAACATAGAGGGGACAAACAAGGACAAATAAAGGGATTAAGTCGATTACATCGACTCCAGTGATTAACTGGTACTTATTTAATCGACCCCGAAAGGATGAAAGGCAAAGTCGACCTCAGTGGAGTTTGAACTCAGAACGTAGCGGCAGACGAAATACTTATTTCTTTATTGCCCACAAGGGGCTAAACATAGAGGGGACAGACAAGCGGATTATGTCGATTACATCGACCCCAGTGATTAACTGGTACATATTTAATCGACCCCGAAAGGATGAAAGTCGACCTCGGCGGAATTTGAACTCAATACGTAACGGCAGACGAAATACCGCTAGGCATTTCGCCCGGCGTGCCAGCTCTCCACCTTAAAATAATACATTAATGGTTTTTATACTACTCTTAATAATATTTGATTATGAAAACAAAATAGGATTTTTTTAAACATCAAATAGCTAGGAAGGGGCCCAGAAGAGGATAATAGGAACGAAAAGGGTCCCTAGGCAAAATTATGATGGAGAACTTCACAAGTCGCAAATATTCTCCAAAGAACTCATCCGTCTGATTCGTTCCTAATGCAAGGGAAGATACTCTACATTATTGTCTAAGAACTCCCTTTCATTTTCAAAAAAGAAGTCGTGACGAATTACGGATGATGAGAATGACCCCAGGTTCTTGGACAACATAAGGACCTATGGACAGTTTTTAAAGACAAGGACACTGGAACGGTATGACCATATGGCAAGAAGCGCTGGTCTAGCAACGACAATCCTGAAGGACACAGAGGGAGGTGAACGAAAGCAAAGGGAAAGATGCGCTTGTAAATATTAAAGTGAGGACAGGCCTCGATTTCTGCGATTTGCAGACGACCGAGAAAAGAGACGAAATCTCGTTGCAACGTCATTAACGAATGCTGTCAAACGTCCAAACTGTCAAAGGATGAAGAGAGAGGGAAGGGAGAGAGAAAGAGAGAGAATATCTTTAATTCAAATACGAGTTACCTCCCTCTACATAATAAACGCGTACGTGCACACAAACGTTCTCTTTCTCTCTCTCTCTCAATCGCACGCCCATTCTCTCCCTCTTTTACACGAGCATTCTCTTTCTCTCTCTGTTTAACAGTCTATTTATCTCTCTCTTTTAACACTGTTTCTCTCTGTCTTTCTCACTCTGTTTCTCTTTCTCTCCCTTCCTCCGTTTAACACTATTTCTTCCTCACACACTCTCTCTCTAGCTTCAACAATCTATTTCTCTCTCTATAACAACCTATTTCTTTCCCTCTTTCTCGCCCCTCTCTGTTTCACTCCCTCCCCACTCCAACATCATTCACAAAGTTTACCCTCCATGATTGCCTTATCCTTAAATTAATGCTAGTGGCATATTTGCAGCACTCAGAAATGCAAGAAACTGCAGCCAAATATACTCCCCTGTCTTTAAAATACAAAGAGTCATTAAATATTTGATAACTTTCTTTATTTTTAGCAATTAAACATACATATATATCATCATCATCGTTTAACGTCCGCCTTCCATGCTAGCATGGGTTGGACGATTTGACAGAGGACTGGGGAACCAGATGGCTACACCAGGCTCCAATCTGATTTGACAGAGTTTCTACAGTTGGATGCCCTTCTTAACGCCAACCACTCCGAGAGTGTAGTGGATGCTTTTAACCGTACAGCCAAATTCGTAGTTATAAAATATTTATAAATACATACACGTATTATAAAAGAAATAAATAAACAACAAAGAGACAACAAAATTAGGACAACAATTGTATTTGTTTAGCATTTGATGTGTGTACAATAGAACAGAAATGGTTTTGACGTTTCGAACTGAAGTCATTCATCAATAGAGAAGAAAAAAAAAGAAGACTAGAAGGTTAACAAACTTTAAAAAAAGGAAAGCAAAAGAACATTAGATATATATGCTCTCACACACACACACACTGAATCATATACACAACTGTAGAAAAACAGATACACACTGGCACGCATATATATTTAAACATAATTTTTCCGGAGTTAAAAAAAGAAAAAGGAAAAATATACACACTAACACACACACACACACACATATATATATATATACACATATATAAAGTTTCATATACATACAGAGTGAGGCACAACTGTATACACTAACAAAAACATCAACACAGACAGAATTTTCACATACATACAAATACTTACTCACACACACACACACACACACACATATGTATTTATATTTCTTTTATTGTTTTACTTGTTTCAGTCATTTGACTCTGGCCATGCTGGAGCACCACACACACACACACAAGAAAGAGAGAGATAGAGTAACATACTGATGGACACCTTACAAAGTAGCTTCACATCATAAGAGAGATTTACACACACATACATGCATGCACACACACACACACATCAGAGAGCGCGAGAGAGAAGATTATATAATTGTGAAGTCTGTATGGCCACTTCGTGGAAGGGCAAGACACACACTTATCATTCATTCCCCCCTCTGCGCCCCACCGACTCCCCCCCCTGCATTGAGAAGATAGCCATTAGAATGTGGACGTCAGATGAGGAGACAGCATTTTCTGGAGTTCAGCATTCATTTCCTTTGTTCTTCCTGCCAAGAGGGAAAGTGGATTTACCTGGAAAAAACAGAGAGAGACAAACAGACAGAATGACAGGGTGTTGTGGTTGACTTTGTGTGTGTGTGTGTGTGTGTGTGTGTGTTAAAAGTTGTGGCCCTGCGATTTAGTAACAATGTGGTAATGAGTACTTAGTTATTGTAGATATATTACTTGATGTTTATATATCTATATATCTATCTATCTATTTATATATATATATATACACACACACACACACACAAGATATATATAATTACATAAATATAATTATAATAAGGGCACTAATGAGTAGTACCACATGCTAGAAATAGGTGCGAAATGGCTCTAAGTACTACATTTACTACTTCAGTACGATTTTATTACATGATGGCTACTTGATAAAATCTTAGAAAGATTTTTATCCTTGATTATAAAGATATATATGTATACATACATATATATATATATATATATATATATATATATATATATGAAGACAGATGAGGAATGAGGAAGAAGAGATACATACTTGGAGGTTGTGTGATTCGAGATGTCAGCCAGACAAATGGCTCCTGGAGTGAGTGCCGACAGGTGACGGTCACCTCCCACAATTTCACTGGAAATAGATAGCAGTATTACTAATAAAAATAATGATTTCAAATTTTGCCACAAGGGCAGCAGACAAGGCTTCAAATTTCAGAGGAGGGACATAGTTGGTTACATCAACCCCAGCATTCAACTGGTATTTATTTCATCAACAGCAAAATCGACACTGGTGGAATGTAAATCCAGAATGTAAAGACGGACAAAATACAATTCCACAACCAGTCTCAGCCCATTCAAAAGTACCTTGGACCGTAGGGCGACCTGCTGTGCTTGAGGAGACTTATTGAGTCAACTACAGCAGCATCAAAACGAAAATCAAATGGAAATTGTAGTTGTGATATGTGTGCCAGTGGCACGTAAAAAGCACCATCCGAATGTGGCCGATGCCAGCGTCGCCTTGACTGGCTTCCGTGCTAGTGGCACGTAAAAATCACCAACCGATCGTGGCTATTGCCAGCCTTCTCTGCCCCTGTGCCGGTGGTACGTAAAAAGTACCCACTACACTCAAGGAGTGGTTGGTGTTAGGAAGGGCATCCAGCTGTAGAAACTCTGCCAAATCAGATTAGGGACTGGTGCAACCTCCTGGCTTTCCAAACCCCTGTTGAACCATCCAACCCATACCAGCATGGAAAACGGACGTTATATGATGATGATGATGATATTATCTGGCGTGCTAACGATTTTGCCAGCTCACTGCTTTTACCTTACAGGTAAATATACTCATGAGTGAGAGAAAGAGAGGGAGAGAGAGAGAGGGTGTGAGGAAGAGTAAGAGATGAGAAGAAATTCTGTGCTGCATGTGGCCACCCACCTTTCTCTTTATTGGCCCACAACTGTGCTGTATTGTAGTCAACCTGGCGGCAGTCTTGGAGCTCCTTTTTGTTCCCAATAGCAATGATAAAAACCTGTAGCAGAGAACGAGAGTGAATCGTGAGACTTGTCTAACAATTACATACAAGTATGCACACACACACACACACACACGAGGGGGTGCTGAAAAGCTCCTGGCCCTAAGGGTATCGTGAAATGCCTTGTTGGAGGCTTAACTTTCTGAGTTCTTTTAGAGAAACTGAAGGACCGCTGCAATAAGTCTGTGAATCTGAGAGGGGAATATTTTCAATAAAATCATAATTAACTGACCTTCCTGTAATTTCTTTTACTCAAAGCCAGGAGCTTCTCAGCACCCCATCGTGTGTATCATGAAAAACTTGACCTGGTCAGTCTAAACCTAAAACTGGTACAATATTTGGGCCAGGTATGGCCGGTTTGAAAGCTAAAAGGTTAATAATATTCATTTTCCACATGTATATGCAATGCAGATTTACTTCTTTCTTATCTCAATATTTGCTTAAATAATTATATTTAATCATGTTTTATCTTGTAGCTTTGAGATTTTGACGATCTGATTGTCTATTTTTAGAATGGCATTGTAGGATAGGCGTGAAAAGCCTGATCTGGTCAGTAGAATATAAAGGTTAATGTTCATTTTCCACACGTATATATATATATATATATATATATATATATACAGACTCACCTCTTTCTTATCTCGATGCTTGTCAATGTCTTTCTTCAGTTTGTCCAGCCGCTGGAATGACTCCCAGTTGGTCACGTCATAAGCCAACACAAAGCCCTGACAAAAGAGACAGGAACCACTACATACAGCACATGTTTATATACACTCAAAGGGTGTGTAAACACGTACATAAAATACATAAATAGGAAAATACAAACAATACATATATATATATCATCACCATCATCATCATCGTTTAACATCTGCTTTCCATGCTGGCATGGGCTGGACGATTTGACTGAGGACTGGCAAGCCAGGAGGCTACACCAGGTTCCAGTCTGATTTGGCAAGGTTTCTACAGTTGGATGCCCTTCCTAATGCCAACCATCCTGAGAGTGTAGTGGGTGCTTTTTACGTGCTCCCAACAAGGGTGCCAGTCAGGTGGCACTGGCATCAACCACGCTTGAATGGTGCTTTGTACGTGCCACCAGCAAGGGTGCCAATCAGGCAGCACTGGCATCGGCTTTGATTATGGTTCAACAGGTCTTCACAAGCACGGCATAATGCTCAACAATTGAAGGGTGCTTTTAAATGGGTCAGTTATGCAACACTGGCATTGGCCACAGCTATGATCTCACTTGGACTGCCGGGTCTTCTCAAGCACAGCATATGTCCAAAGGTCTTGGTCACTTGTCATTGCCTCTGTGAGGCCCAATGTTCAAAGGTCATGCTTCACCACCTCATCCCATGTCTTCCTGGGTCTACCTCTTCCACAGGTTACCTCCACTGTTAGGGTGTGACACATTTTCATACAGTTGTCCTCATCCATTCGCAACACATGACCATACTGGCAACAACAACAACAAGAAGAGATAAAGACCAAATAAATACTTACATCAGGAAAGTTGAGATATTGTTTTGGGAGATCTGGTTTGCTTCCATCCTTCAAGAGAAACGGAAAACGGAACAATCACATCACATGTTTAACGAACATTTTTAGATATGTTTTCAGGGAACTACGATGAAAAAAATATGAAAAAGATACGGTATATAATTTTTTGGTGCAGGGGGTTCTTCGAGACATGCAATTTATTTTAAGGGTTATGCAAGGCGCAGGAGTGGCTGTGTGGTAAGTAGCTTACTTACCAACCACATGGTTCCGGGTTCAGTCCCACTGCGTGGCACCTTGGGCAAGTGTCTTCTACTATAGCCTCGGGCCGACCAAAGCCTTGTGAGTGGATTTGGTGGACAGAAACTGAAAGAAGCCCGTCGTATATATGTATATATATATATATATATATATATATATGTATGTGTGTTTGTGTGTCTGTGCTTGTCCCCCCACCATCGCTTGACAACCGATGCTGGTGTGTTTACGTCTCCGTAACTTAGCGGTTCGGCAAAAAGAGGCCGATAGAATAAGTACTAGGCTTACAAAGAATAAGTCCTGGGGTCGATTTTCTCGAGTAAGGCGGTGCTCCAGCATGGCCGCAGTCAAAAGACTGAAACAAGTGAAAGAGTAAAAGAGAGAGTAAGGGTAAAAAGGCTGAGAAACACTGGTATAAACTATACAAGTGTCCGAACATGTTTTAAGAGAAAAACTAGGCATAAGAAGCATCAGATGTTGTATGCAAAGAGAGAGGACTGCGCTGCATCCACATGCATCACATTGGTCATGTGATGTATGTAGATGAGGACAGCAGTGTGAAAAAGTGTTGATCTCTCACTGTGGGGGAAACCTGTGAAAGGGGTAGGCACGGGAAGATGTGGGATGAAGTGGTGAGAAAGGAACTTTGGATGTTGGGCCTTAACTGAGGAAATGACAAGGGACCGGGAGATGTGGCGATTTAAGAAGTCACATCAAAATAAGTGAATCATGGTCATTGCCAGTGACACACAAAAGGCACTTGTGCCAGTGACACATGAAAGGTAACTGTATTGGTGACATGTAAAGGGCACCTGTGCCGGTTTTACATAAAGGGCACTCGTGCCAGTGACATGTGAAGGGTATCTGTCCTGGTGACACGTACAAACTACCCAATACATTCTGTAAAGTGGTTGGCATTAGGAAGGACGTCCAGCTATAAAACTGATGCCAAAACTCATGACTAGAGCAGCTCTCTGGCTCACCAGCTCCAGTTACACCGACTAGCTCATGCCGGGATGGAAAACAGGTGATGATGATGATGGTGTGTGTGTGTGTGTACATGCTCACAGACAAATGTAAGGTAGAAAGTTCAAAGAACCAAACGCAACATACCAAACCAGCTGTGTCAAAAATGCGGACTTTTTCTTTGACTCCTCGATCAGTTTCGATGACGGCCGTGTAAATATCTTCAATTGTCGGCATCGTCGGCTGTGCAAGCAAAATCAAAATCATCATCATTATTATCATTATTATTATTATTATCATTATCATTACTATCAAGTAAAGCCGCAAACTGGCAGAATCATTAGCACACCGGGCGAAATGCTTAACGGGGTTGACTTAGCCTTTCATCCTTTCGGGGGTCGATGAAAATAAGTACCAATCAAGCACTGGGGTCAATATAATAAACTAACTCCTCCCACCAAAATTTCAGGCCTACTGCCCTTTAGTGGAAAGGAGATTATTATTATTAGGCAGCAAGCTCGCAGAACCATTAGAACACCGGACAAAATGCTTAGCAGTAGTTTGCCCGTTAGATAATGTAGTCCTAGATATACTACGTCTGAATATATGACAGGATAGTAACAGATGGAACATTGTTGATCATAGGTCTGCCTGGATCACGACTGGCCTGGGGCTAAACAACAACAATGAAGGACACATTAGATAATGTAGTCCTAGGTACACTGTGTCTGAATACATGACAGGATAGTAACAGATGGAACATCTTTAATCATTGGTCTGCTGAATCAGGATTGATCCATGGCTAAAGAACAACACATTAGATGATGTAGTCCTAGATACACTATGTCTGAATACATGACAGGATAGTCACAGTTGGAACATTGTTGATCATAGGTCTACTGGATCACGACTGGCCTGGGGCTAAACAACAACAATGAAGAAGGACACATTAGATGATGTAGTCCTAGATACACTGTGTCTGAGTACATGACAGGATAGTCACAGATGGAACATCTTTAATCATTGGTCTGCTGAATCAGGATTGATCCATGGCTAAAGAACAACACATTAGATGATGTAGTCCTAGATACACTATGTCTGAATACATGACAGGATAGTCACAGATGGAACATCTTTAATCATTGGTCTGCTGAATCAGGATTGATCCATGGCTAAAGAACAACACATTAGATGATGTAGTCCTAGATACACTATGTCTGATGGATCAGTACTGACCTGGAGCCAAACAACACAACCATAACACACGTGAACACACACACACACGTGAACACACGCACACATAAAATATTGTCAACTTACGGTTCCAACCACATGGTTGCCATACACCATGTGTTCGATCACAGCCGTTTTGCCGACGCTGCTCTGACCACAGACGAGTATCTTGCTGGTTTTCCCCATTCTTTATCATCAACAGCACAATCTATCCAATAGCAGTCCAATCGGTATTAGTTGTTCACCTATGAGAGTATACAAAGAAGGATATCACAGTCATTAAGAAGATATCACATACACACACATATAGGCGACGGAGTGCCAACAACATAAAACATCAGCTGTAATTAAACAGTAATTAAATTAGTTTTACTAACTACAGGTTTGTTTATTCATGTGAGAAATGCCTACAAAATCTTTAAATTAAGATATTTTATTGTTTATTAAATAGATTATAAAATTGTAATGAAGTCAGCTTGGATTCGTTTTGATCAATCATAGGCTAGACGAAATTCCTGAATATCTACATAAATTCTTACGTGTGTTTCCTTTCTCATCTCTAAAATATACCATAAAACTGTAATGAACTAAGTTTGGTTAATTTTAGATGTCGGTTATGTAAAATGCTGACTTATTAATAAATTTCAGTAAATATTTTAGCATGTTTCTCTAAGATGGTTCCTTCCGTCTGCTACCGGAGGTCATTGGTAACAAGTTTATATTCGACAAATTTGTCAAGAATTTAAAAATTTTTTATCAGCGTAATTGTAATCTACACCCTTGAAAGCGTATCTCTGCAAAAATCTCATTTAAAAACATGAATTTATCACACAGTTATGAGGCAATAAAGTCGATGATGCTGATCGTGAGACCCTAAACTGTAGTTATACATGTATGTAGACATTTAAACATGAATTACAATAAATAAGACGTGTTAGCAAATCCTTACATTACGTGTTGAACCATATTAAAAGATGTTCAACGTCGGGCTTCCAGGATCTTTCAATAAATAAAAGGATCTCACAGAGAGACACAAGGAATGGTGTTTAATAACGAAGTCCACCTTCTTCGTCGTCTTGCAATGTTTATTTCACAATCACGTAAACGGTTTTTGATTTCAAACACTGAAGATCGAATGAGAGTTAGCTCCTCTTATCTATGACGTCACACCATTCCGGTGATGTTTTTGTTGTTATTTTATTTATTTATTTATTTTTTCTGCCTCTTGAGTTTCATGCTTTGGGCAGCGGCCATGCTGGGGCACCGCTATGAAGGTTTTTAGTTGAACAAATCGACCCCAGTTGAATAGTATGTTATCCATACGGATGAGTGATGCTTCACCCAACCGTACGAATAACGTTGAATAAAGCCGCACTGTATTGTCCATCTTTAGATTTAAATGAGTTGTAATTAATCTAATAAAAGTCATCTAAATGCACAAAACTGCTACAGCAAAGGGCAATGAGACACTTGTCCAGCAGAAACATGTGTCGGATTGGATATTGATGGGGAAAAATATATATAATAGGGTTGTAGTTGGCTTGAAGTATTGTAATATTGAGAGAAAAAAAAAGTACAAA
>NC_142957.1:14141257-14143757 GCF_046866305.1 Octopus bimaculoides | reverse complement strand
TGTGTTTGCGTGTTCCGTATCTGCTTAAGCTGTCTACCTCTATCTCAACGGTCTATCTGTCTACTTATTTTCCACCCCTCACCGCATACCCTTTCCACCCTGCCCCGCAAACCCCCACCCCGCTATCTGTGTGTACGTCTGCAGTCTGTCTGCCCGTCTGTCTGTTTGTCTTTCTATTTATCTATTTAGCAATCTATCTCTCTATCTATCTATCTGTGTGCAACTAATGTATACATATACATACATCATCGTCGTCATCATCGTTTAACGTCCGCTTTCCATGCTAGCATGGGTTGGACGATTTGACTGAGGACTGGTGAACCAGATGGCTGCACCAGGCTCCAATCTGATTTGGCAATGTTTCTACAGCTGGATGCCCTTCCTAATGCCAACCACTCTCAGAGTGTAGTGGGTGCTTTTATGTGCCACCAGCATGGGAGCCAGTCAGGCGGGTACTGGCAACGGCCACGCTCAAAATGGTGTATTTTATGTGCCACCCTCACAAGAGCCAGTCCAGGGGCACTGGCAATGATCTCGCTCGAAAATCCTTACACATGTCACGGGCGTGTGTCTGTGTGTGTATCTGTGTGTCTATGTCTGTGTGCATATACATATATAGATATGTATATATGTATGTATCTATCAATGTGTGTGTGTATATATATGTATATATATATATATACATCATCATCATCGTTCAGTGTCCATTTTCCATGCTGGCAAGGGTTGGACGGTTTGTCTTGGAGCTGTCCAGTTGAGAGGTGTCCAAACTCCAATTATCTGATATTTATCGACTAACAATAAATATCAAATGAATTTATATAAAAATACTTATTTTACCAATAAATAAAAGAAAACCATTCAACAATATTACTGAAAATAAATGCAATACTTATCTTATTGAAGCTTTAGTTTAAATCTAATCTGTTTGTGTCAGTCGTGAGGCTTAATATCCCTGAATGTTTCCAGCGGTTCTGGAGATATCTTGTCCATGGACAAACAAACAAACAAACAAACATGACTGAAAACAATATCTCTGCCTTCGCTAAGGTGGAGGTAATAATCCTTTCTACAATAGACGCAAGGGTTAGGGATTTTGGGGGAAGGGGGATAGCTGAATACATCGATCCCAGTGCATCACTGGTATTTAGTTTATCGACCCCGAAAAGGATGAAAGGCAAAGTCAACCTCGGCAGGATTTGAACTCAGAACATAAAAGACGGATGACATATCACTAAACATCTTGCCCAGCATGATCGTTCTACCAGCGTGGCACCGATGATGATGATGATGATGACGACGACGACGACGACGACGATGATGATGATGATGATGACGACGACGTTGATGATTATGATGATGACGACGATGATGATGAACAGGATGATAATAATAATAATAATAATAATAATAATAAATAATAATAATAATAATAATAAATAATAATAATAATAATAATAAATAATAATAATAATAATAATAATAATAATAATAAATAATAATAATAATAATAATAATAATGCTGATTCTTTTTTTTTCTTCTCTTTTTACTTGTTTCAGTCAATTGACTGCGGCCATGCTGGAGCACCGCCTTTAGTCGAGCAAATCGACCCCAGGACTTATTCTTTAGAAGCCTAGTACTTATTCTATCGGTCTCTTTTGCCGAACCGCTAAGTTACGGGGACATAAACACACCAGCATCGGTAGTCAAGCGATGTTGGGGGGACAAACACAGACACACAAACACATACACACATACATATATATATATACATATACATATATACGACAGGCTTCTTTCAGTTTCCGTCTACCAAATCCACTCACAAGGCTTTGGTCGGCCCGAGGCTATAGTAGAAGACACTTGCCCTAGGTGCCACGCAGTGGGACTGAACCCGGGACCATGTGGCTGGTAAGCAAGCTACTTACCACACAGCCACTCCTTCGCCTGATAATAATAATAATAATAACAAAATTATAATGATAATAATAATGATGATGATGACGATGACGATGATGTTGATGTTGATGATAATGATGATGACGATGATGATGATGATGTGCAGGATGAAATAATAATAAATAATAATACTGATAATGATAATAATAATAACTAAATGATAATGATGATGATGATGATGATAATATTTATAATCCAATGAAAACAATGATGTTGTACAGTTACAGTAACACAATCCACCCCATTCTGGGTGGATTGTATTACTGGGTATATGACATAACGGTTGTGTTTTTACTGCTGGGGTACCTAGTGTTGAATACTCCAGCTCAGTACGTCTGTGTGTTGGGTCTGGGTGTGTGTGTGTGTGTGTGTGTGTGCGTGCTTCTTTGTGTTTGTGTGCATGTGACTGAGTGTATATGTGTGTGTGTGATGTGTACATGTGTGTGTGTGTGATGTGTATATGTGTGTGTGTGTGTGAGTGCGTGAATGTGGTGTACTAGTGTGTGCGTGTGCTTCGGTGTGTTTGTGTGCATGTGACTG
>NC_142957.1:14131257-14136257 GCF_046866305.1 Octopus bimaculoides | reverse complement strand
TCACTACCAGTGAACTAAGGTAGCACCCCTTATTTTTCGAGTACCATCCGGAGTATTCGAGCGGTTCCAAGCAGTGCTGTTTTCTGCAAGTGCTCCACCCTTATTGCAGCCCCTATTTGTCCCACGTACTTCTCAAGATTTTTACTCACTGTTCCCAGGGCTCCGACAATTATTGGTACTACTACCACCTTTTTCATCGACCACAACTGCTTAACCTCCCAAGCTAACCTGTCATATCTCTCGACTTTTCTTTCTTCCTTATCGCATACCTTGTTGCCAGCTGGGCATGCTATATCTATGATCCAGCATTGTTTGCTTTCTTTCTCAATTAAGACTATGTCTGGCTTCCTACTCTCTATCTCATGGTCGCACTGAATCATAAAATCCCATAGGATTTTTGCATTATGATTTTTGATGATGCCTTTGGATTTGTGGTTGTACCAAATTTTTGCTCTGTCAAGTCCATACTTGTTGCAAAGTGAGAGAGAGAGAGAGAGAGAGAGAGAGAGAGGGGTAAATAAATAGATAGATGGATGGATGGATAGATAGATAGATAGATAGATAGATAGATGAGTAAATGGATAGATAGATAGATAACTAGATGGGTAAATAGATAGATAGATTGATAGATAGATAGATAGATAGATAGATAGATGGATAAATAGATAGATAGATAGATAGATAGATAGATGGATAATAGATAGATAGATAGATAGATGGATAGATAGATAGATAGATAGATAGATAGATGGATAGATAGACATAGATAGGTTTCTTTATTAGCCACACAGGGATCAACACAGAGGGGACAAAATACAAATGTAGAGTTTTTCTTTTCGAGGGGGTCGAAAACAAAGCAGAAAAAAAAACAAAAGTGGGGACAACGATGAAAAAAAACATCGCAAAACATTTGGGGTATTTACAAAAAATACGAAATAATACAAAAAATTCCCAATAAATGGGGAGGTTATCCGTGGAAAGAAAAACCTACGAAAAGACCACGGTAACCTCGGTCCTTAGTGTCACAGTTTGTTAAATAAAATTCCTTTTATTTATGCAAGAAACGTAAGTAACTCTCTGTTTACAAAATTTTAAAACGTTTTATAGAATCATGGTCAAGGTGGCTTCATCATTTATACGTGCCATTCTTGCTACATGTATCCATCTTTTTTCGAAACATTTGCTAGACAACACTTGCCTCTCTACTCTCACCTTCCTTTTCAAGTGATACTTGAAAAAGTTGATGAGAGATTGACCAGAGAGGAAAGTATTTGTCTCTAATCCTTTCAGACGCGTCCACCAGATGCATTCTTTCGCCATAGATAGATAGATAGATAGATAGATAGATAGATAGATACAGAGAGATAAAGATAGATAGATAGATAGATAGATAGATAGATAGATGGGTAAATGGATAGATAGATGGATAGAGAGATAGATGGATAGATAGCTAGATGGATGAATGGATGGATAGATAGATAGATTCAAAGTTACGCAAAAATGATAAACAGGGAGATAAAAAATATACATCAGTAATGAGGTATTGCAACCAGATACAAAACGAAACGAAAGTTAGTCCCAAAATAACCTGAACCTACCCCTAAAATACCCTGGAAGACTCCCCTACCCTACACAAAGAAAATAACTGCAATTTACAACATATTTTTATAAGGCAGCACTCTCCACCCACCCTCATATTACCCCCTCACACATCCCCACCCTCTTGTTACCTCGCCCCCTCCCACCTCGTCCCCTCCCACCTCGTCCCCTCCCACCTCATCCCCTCCCACCTCGTCCCCTGCATGTTTATCTATTCAAGGTACCCTTAATCAGTTGTTTTGTCTCATTTCGTACACCACCCTGCTTAACATCGTGGCAATTATTATTCTCTGCAGATGGCTATGGGCTGTGTGCGTATCCATGCAAGTCAGGGAATAGGAGAGTGAGTTTATACATATATATGAATAAGCATTAGTGTGTGTGTGTGTGTGTGTGTGTGTGTGTGTGTGTGTGTGTGTGTGTGTGTGTGTCTGTGAGTGTGTGTGTTTATATATATTTGTATATATAAATATATATACACATATGTGTATATATATAAAGAGAGAGCATATACATAAATAAAAAATTATATATATAAACATATATATGTATGTATGTATGTATATATATATATATATATATATATATATATATATATATATATATATATATATACATATGTATGTATATATGTATATATATGCATTTATGAACAGAATGGTCCTTGCCCAACATCTAATAGCTAATTAATGTAAGCAAAATAAATATGCATTGAAACGAATATATACATGTATATATATATATGTGCATTCATATATATATATATATATATATATATATATATATATATATATATATATATATATATGTATGTATGTATATGTATGTATTTATATGTGTATGTGTCTGTGTGTGTAATTGAATTACAAAAATAAAGACACCTAGTAAGTCACACACCATTAGCAACAGCAGATATATCCCTATCTATATAATTTTATGTGTGTGTGTATATATATATATATATATATATATATATATATATATATATATATATATGTAGATATGTGTGTGTATGTATAAACATAAATGCGAACATATGTATGTGTTGACACGTAGGTGCAATCACAGGTGTACCGACAATGACATCCCAGGTGTGTATATAACCAAGGTGTGTATTAACAAAATATTCCTATGCCAATCTTACGTCTCCCATATTTTCTCTTCTATATATACCAACACATTGCACACGAGCATCGAAACAGATGGCATCTATTTTGGACATGCGTGCATATATACGTATGTACTTATGTATGTTTCTGTGCATGTAAGTGTGTGTTTATACATAATATATATATATATATATATATATATATACTCTCATATACACAACAGATGCGTTGCATATATAATTATAAAAGTTTTCAAGTTCACCTTATTATAATGTTTAGCATAACAAATTTTGGTGAACGACATGTACAGCTAATCCTGGCACATACATATAAATAAGTATACATACACACATACGTTAGGAAGGGCATTTGGCATTAGGAAGGGCATTCTTTGGCGTTAGGAAGGGCATCCAGCTGTAGAAACTCTGCCAAATCAGATTGGAGCCTGGTGTAGCCATCTGGTTTCACCAGTCCTCAGTCAAATCGTCCAACCCATGCTAGCTTGGAAAGCGGACATTAAATGACGATGATGATATGTACAAACATACAAACATACATACATGCATACACTGGTACTTTTTGGTCATCTCAGCCCATTAAAAAAATTGGGTTACCTCCGCCTGTTTTACGAGAAATGTCCGTACTTTTGGTTCTCTCCCTCAAGTGAAACATTGGAATCAGCTGTCTCTGATTCCAATGTTCGGAATTGCAAAAGTCCTTCATCTTTTTCTTGATCCAAAGCAATCTATAGAATCAGGGGCTATGCAAAGCTTTGACATGAACGTGAGATTAAGATATCCGTCACTGATTTATCAATACACTTTATGTAACGGATATCTGCAGCGAACTGCTAAATGAAATCAAAGACATCTGATATTTATACGGGAATATTTATTTGTTTTAGATTGTTGTGCGAATGTCAATGGTTTTTGATCAGTGAAAATCGTTAACTGCCACCACCCTTCTGAAAAATGCTGAAAATGCTAAATAAGCAGCCAAAGTTCTCTACTAAAAGTGTTGTATCTCGTTTCTATTAGCTTCAGGCGCTTGCAAAGAAAACAGGAAGGGGTTGTCAAGCATTACTCTATTACTCTTTACTCTTTTATTTGTTTCAGTCTTTTGACTGTAGCCATGCTGGAGCACCGCCTTTAGTCGAGCAAATCGACCCCAGGACTTATTCTTTGGAAGCCCAGTACTTATTCTATCGGTCTCTTTTGCCGAACCACTAAGTTACGGGGACATAAACACACCAGCATCGGTTGTCAAGCGATGTTGGGGGGACAAACACAGACACACAAACACATACATATATACGACAGGCTTCTTTCAGTTTCCATCTACCAAATCCACTCACAAGGCTTTGGTCGGGCCGAGGCTATAGTAGAAGACACTTGCCCAAGATGCCACGCAGTGGGACTGAACCCGAGACCATGTGGTTGGTAAGCAAGCTACTTACCACACAGCCACTCCTACGCCTATGGCGGAATTTTGTTGCAAAACTCCACCAATACCTCTGTCTGAAGCATCAACTATTAAAGCTAGTGTTACCTCTTAAACTGGATGTGCCTATAGTGTAATTCTCATCAATTTATTCTAGATATAATTGAAAGTTCGGTAAATAATTTATTCTAGATATAATTGAAAGTTCCGGTATTCGAATTCTATTTTTCCCACCTGCCTTACTTAAAAACTATATGAACTATTCAGGTATTTTACAAGCTCTTCTAAATCCGATGCAATGCTGGAAGGCCTTTCACATCGTCAGCAGGTATCTTGGGGTCACAAACATTTCGACTCTTAGCCTGTACGCTTCACTTGACAGGAGCAAGTGCTTACTTTGGTGTATGTATGTATGTATGTGTATATATATATATATATATATATATATATATATATATATATATATATATATATATATATATATATATATATATATATATATATATATATACACACACACACACACACATTCGGCATGATAGAATCACTAAAACTTTTTTATTTTCTCTCCCTGTTTCTTTCTGTGCTCCTTTCTGTCAAAGAGCGTAGGCTCGAAATGTAAAAGACTTTCTCACTTCCCGAGCGTTAAACTAATACATCTGTTTGTTGTTTACACACCCGTCTTCGTCTTTTGCTTTTTTGTAAATTCTCACTATTTATATATATATATATATATATATATATATATATATATATATATATTATTTAAAAGAGTTCCAACTCTGTCTGTTTTTTATGTTTTATTTATATTCTTATAAAATTAATGTGGGATATAGAATATGGAATATATAA
>NC_142957.1:14121257-14126257 GCF_046866305.1 Octopus bimaculoides | reverse complement strand
AACTCTTATTAACTTCACAATCTCCATTTTCTTCTTCTCTTATATGTGTGTGTGTCTAACCCATGGTAGCATGGAAAGCACGTTAAATGATTATGTATGTATGTATGTAGGAATATATATATATGTATATATTAGTATCATCTGTATTTCTATCTATCTATCTATCCATCCATCTTATCTATCTATCTATCTATCTATCTGTCTGTCTGTCTGTCTGTCTATCCATCCATCTGTCTCTAATAAGCACAGAAGATGCTTTGCCTCACGTAGACACTGTAAGAACTATTCAGGTATTTTACAAGCTCTTCTAAATCCGATGCAATGCTGGATACTCTTCCACATCGTCAGCAGGTATCTTGGGGTCACAAACGATTCGACCCTTAGCCTGTACGCTTCACTTAACTGGCGCAGCGAGGACTGAACTTAGTCTTCACCTACGGAAGGGTTCCCACTTGCGGTCTCTTATCAACAAGAGCCATGTTGAGCTTCTTTCAGCTGCTCTGCCTGTATCTTTGGTGGCTGTGTGTGTATCTGTCTAAGTGAACGTATATGAAGACATGGGATACGTTAAACACGCACGTGTCTGAATGTGTGTATATTCAGACGTGTGTGTATGTCTGTATGTATATATGTATGTACGTGTGTCTGTGTATATATATATATATATATGTACTTATGTACGCGCGTGTGTGTGTAGATCTGTACGTGTGTGTAGAGAGAGAGAGAGAGAGAGAGAGAGAGAGATCTACGTGTGTATGTTTGTTGAGATGTACGTGTGTGTGTGTGTAGATATGTATATGTACCTGTGTGTGTCTGTATATATGCATGTACGTGTGTGTATATGTACGTGTGTATATATACGTATACATATATATATGTACGTGTTTGTGTGTAATATATATATATATATATATATTATAGTGGGTTGGAGGGCACCTGATCACTAGATACAAAAAGCTTGCGTAGACGGACAAGACAGACAGATAGATACACAGATAGCTAGACAGACAGATAGATACAAGAAGCTTTTACACACACACACACACACACACACACAAATAATATATACATATACCTACAGAGAAACAGATAAAAGCTACGCATGCACTTTACATGGTTTTTAGTTGCACTTTAAGTCTTAACAAACAAAAAAACCCAACCGTAAAGCAAAACCTGGCACTTATCTCACAAGAGCTCAATAAATTACCTAACGAAATTAAATGATTTGGAGCTAAAACGTTATCTGCCTGAGATATACAATGGATATCTAAGCATCTGGAATATACAACATGCATTCTTTTATTCTTTTCTCTGTTGCAGCCAGAAGGCTGTGGCCATGCTGGGGCACTGCCAGCAAATGGATTATTGTATATCATAGCTGTTTATGTATTACACTTTCTCTGCGTGTGTGTAAAATGTATAGGACACGATTTTTTTTTATTTAGGGGTTTTGTTGTAACACTATATCCCTTTAAATTTATATTTGGCTATGTATATATATATATATATATATATATGATGGGCTTCTTTCAGTTTCTGTCTACCAAATCCACTCACAAGACTGGTCAAGCCCAAGGTAATAATAGAAGGTGCTTGCTCAAGGTGCCACACAGTGGGACTGAACCCAGAATCATGTGGTTGGGAAGCAAGCTTCTTACCACACAGCCATGCCTGCACCTATCTATCTATCTATCATCATCATCATCATTTAACGTCCGCTTTCCATGCTGGCATGGGTTGGATGATTTGACTGAGGACTGGTGAACCAGATGGCTAGACCAGGCGCCAATCTGTGTTGTGCTTTTTGAGTAAAATACTTTATTTCACGTTGCTCCAGTTCACTCATCTGTAGAAATGAGTTGCTACATCATTGGTGCCAAGCTGTATCAGCCCCTTTGCCTTTCTTTCCCTTGGATAACATCAGTGGCATGGAGTGGGGGAGGCTGGTTTGCATGGGCGACTGCTGGTCTTCCATAAAACAACAACCTTGCCTGGACTTGTGCCCTGGAGGGGAACTTTCTGGGTGCAATCCCATGGTCATTCATGAACGACAGGGGTCTTCACCCATTACCCTGTTCATGCTTAGTGCCTACCAATGTGGTGAGTGAGGGATCATGACTAAACTAACTTAACACCAATGATGATTTATAAATCTTACTCAAAGACATGGATTGGATAAGCTTTTAAGAGTGAAAGGATTAAAAAATGAATAAAGACCAAGAGCTGTAAATCTACTTTATACATTACAAGTTAACGACTTCCCTCTACCTGATCAGATCTCATTTTATTCTAATAACCATTACTAAGTTTTATCATGTATAACATAATTACTACTACAGGTAAAATTTAGTTAATTATCATTACATACAGGATTATTTACATGATTTTACATTTGACAGATATTTGTCCTCATCTTGTTTGTTGTTAACACGTTTCGGATGATATACCCTCCAGCTTTCATCAGGTGTCTTGGGGAAATTTCGAATCTGGGTTCTCATTTCTAAGGTATTTTTCGATATTATTATTATTATTATTATTATTATTATTATTATTATTATTATTATTACTATTCAGGTCACTAAATTCTTTGTTATATCTAAAATTAATTGAAAGAAACAAACACAGAGCATCCCAAAATAAATACAATAACGAAAGGGTTAAATTGAAATATTCTACCTGTTTCATACACAAATTGGCCAGATCCAGCTCCTCGTACCTACTCTGCAATGTCATTCTAAAAGTAGACAATCACATCATTGAAATCTCAAAGCTGTGAGATAATACAGGATTAATTCAAAACAATATGAATAAATTAGCATTATATTTGACAGAGTAACCTGTGTGCTAAAGGTTGAAATCTTTAGCATTTAAACAAGCCATGTCTGGCCTAAATATTCTAGTTGTTGTACGTTCAGACTGGCCATATCGAGCCTTTCACACCTACCCTACAATGTCATTCTAAAAATACACAGTCACATCATCGAAATCTTGAAGCTACAAGGCAATACATGGTCAATTCAAAACAATATGAATAAATTAGAATTACATTTGACAAAATAATCTGAATGCTAAACAGTTAAATGTAAATTATCTCATCATTGAAGTCTTGAAGTTATGGGGATAATGCATGATTAATTCAAGACAAATTTGGGATCTATTTTAAAACGGGGGCGCCAGTTTTCATTTATGTTTTATGTAGTGTTTTTGGTATGGAAAGACTTTCAAACTTCGTATACTTATCTATTTTGTGTTATAGAACAGAAAAATATTTTTGTATTCGAATTTATTTCATGTAAAAAATTGTCTTATTTCGATAATTTCTACTAATCACTGACGTCTATTCAGTTGAAAACAGTTAGCGCTGTAACGGTGTATATCGTATTAATCCCCTAACCCTAACCCTAACTAGACTGTTAACCGTAGCCGTAACCCTAACCCTAACCCTAAAACTAACCCTAACTCTAGAATCCGAACTCTAAAATTGTTACACATAGATACGCACAGCGTAATTTATTATATAAACAATATATGCGTATAAATTACGATTAAACCGGATGAAATATGTCACAGGGAATAACATTTTTATGACCGCCCAGCAGTAACTCTATTCAGCTGAATAGACGTCAGTGATTGGTTGAAATTACAGAAATACGACAACTTTAACATGGAATAACTTGCGAATTCCTTTTTTTTGTTAAGAAGACTAAGAGTAAAAGATGTTTTATATGACACATTGTACCAGTGTCCCAAGTTTCAAAGTGTTTCGTTAAGAAAATACTGGCGCCCCCGTTTTAAAATAGATCCCAAATTTGAATAAGCATTACTTTTGGGAGAGTAATCTGATCACGAAAGGGTTAATTTAAATCACTTTCAAACAGGAAATCTGTTTCATACAACTAGGGGTGATGGTCTCAGGTGGATTGGTCTGAAAAGGGTTAATTATTAAGAACATCATAAAGTTCTACATCATAATTCTCTTTTGCAACACAAATATATTTAAATACACGCACATGGCTATGTGGCAAGCTTGCTTCCCAAAACTGAATACTACCAATCAGTCAATAACCAATGAAGAATTACAGACCCTCTGTTTGTCCCCTGTTCATTTTTTTACATTCAGTATATGTTACGTTGTTTGTTTATACAATTTCTTCATTTATATATATATATATATATATATAAATATAAAAATTTAAGGAATGGAGAAAACGCATGTTATAATTGCATACTTTATTCCTACATATGTTTCAAAGGATTACAACCTGTGTGATCCATAGGGTCATAATGTCTTACGTTTAAGATGATTCCCATGCATTCCCTGAAGAGAAGGTTACAATTTTAATATCACAGATCCCTATGGATCACACAGGTTGTAATCCTTTGAAACATATGTAGGAATAAAGTATGCAATTATAACATGCGTTTTCTCCATTCCTTAAATTTTTAAATATACTCAAATACCCAAAATTTCAAGGAGTTCCTGCCTTAAAAACAAGAACTACACCACAGTTATTTTGTGTTCTTTGCTACATTGGTTTCTATTAACCCATTTATTCTATCCGAAGAATTTTTATTCATTAAGATAGAAGAAATACATATAATTAAAAATATATATATATATATATATATATATATATATATATATATATATGTAATTAAGATTCTGTTGAATTAGGTACCTAAATTGAGGCAACTTCCTAGGTTGGTATAATCCGCTCACTCATTGAAAATCAAGACTCTGTGCATGGGTGTTTGTACCTGACACTCTTACCTTGTGTGTAGACAACGCAACCCAGGTCAATGACGATATCTGGTCTTGGTAATTCAGGCATATACCTTTTTATATACAGGTATGTTCTATAGTGTTTCTGAAGTGCAGATTCCAAGGTAGGTGAATAAAATAGGAGGGGCTGTGTGGTAAGTAGCCTGCTTACCAACCACGTGGTTCTGGGTTCAGTCCCACTGTGTGGCACCTTGGGCAAGTGTCTTCTACTATAGCC
>NC_142957.1:14106257-14116257 GCF_046866305.1 Octopus bimaculoides | reverse complement strand
TTCTTCTAGCGCTGACCTGAATGACTGGTTGAATTGACGGATCTTTTTTAAAACGGGGGCCACATTTTTCATTAATGAAACACTTTGAAACTAGGAACACTGGTAGAATGTGTCATATAAAACATCTTTTTCTCTTAGTCTTCTTAAAAAAAAAAAGAAATCCATAAGTTATTCCATGTTGAAGTTGTCGTATTTCTGTAATTTCAACCAATCACTGACGTCCATTCAGCCGATATACATTAAGCGCCGACTACATAAACAAACGATTCTGAAACAATTAACCCTAACCCTAACCCTAAACCTAGGGTTAGGGTTAGGGTTAGGGTTAAAGCAAATTTAAAATGAAAAAAGCAAATAAAACGAAGGTATGGAGATTAAATACGCTTTACATCGCTTAATCAGCCAAAGGAGTAAATGTAAACAACTGAATACTTGTCAGTGATTGGTTGAAATTATCGAAATAAGACAATTTTTTACATGAAATAAATTCGAATACAAAAATATTTTTCTGTTCTATAACACAAAATAGATAAGTATACGAAGTTTGAAAGTCTTTCGGTACCAAAAACACTACGTAAAACATTAATGAAAAATGTGGCCCCCGTTTTAAAATAGATCCGAATTGACCAAATCCAAACCACTCTGCTAGTTCTTCAACTGTTACAATAAGATTTTGTTCCACTAGGGTTTGAAGGACATCCTCGTCAAGCTCTACACATCTTCCAGGATGAGGCTCGTCTTTTAGGCTGTAGTTTCCAGCTCAGAATTTCTGGAACCACCGTTGATGTTTGCTTGTGCTTATTGTCCGATCCCCATACACTGCATTAATATTCCCCACACCACCGTTAGTTACCAGTTTTACTTACACTAACAAAATCATTGAACCACTGGATTGATAGACAACATAGACATCAGGTGTAAACTATAAAGGTGATGCCCCAACTTGGCCTTAATAGGGATAGTAAAACCTACATTTATTTATGAGTACACACAGGTATATACAAAAACAACTTCGTATATACACACACACATATATACATACACACACACGCATATATACTTATATACATATGTCCACACTTAGTTTTATATATATACACACACAACCATATATATATATATATTTATATATATATATATATATATATATATATATATATATATATATATATATATATATATATATATATATATATTCACACATCCATACTTACTGACATATATATACATACATAAACATCCCCTTATATACACACACACACACATAAACATGTATATATACATATATACACACATATATAAACATGTGTATATATACATAAACATCTCTTTATACACACACATACATAAATCCATTCCCAGACCTACATACACATTACATGCATACACACATTTATACACGCACATGTATGTATATACATGCTCACACACACACACACACACACACACACCTACAATCATACACACGTACATATCTTCAGACACACAAACACACATACCTACATCAAAGATAAGCAAGAGTTCACCTCACATAATAGACAATGTCAGCTTTGTTTATCATCCTCTCCACAACGGGTGAACTGCCAGCAGCAGGAGAAAATAAAACAAAATATATATATATATATATACACATAAATATACACACACAAGTGAGTTTTTCTACAGTGGGTATCTTAGATTAATTTCCACCTCTACATTCAAAACTGGAGAAGTACTGTGAAAGCGAGAGAGATAATCGGACTGCTAGGATGTGCACATTCAGCATTATTATCATTATTATTATTATTATTATTGTTCAGTAGTTTTATTTTTATAACGTGCTTTCACTTCACTACCGAGCGCAGCTCTGTGCGCCTTGGGTATGTGCTGTGGTTTGCTGTGGTGCTCTTATGTTTACTGTATTGAAAGTGTTTTGCGTAGAATGTGTGCAGTACCCAGTAGTGCAATTTTCTGTATGTTATATATATTTGTAAGTCCTGGTGTTTTTGTTTATTATTATTATTATTTAAAGTGGCGAGCTGGCAGATTCGTTAGCACGCCGGGCGAAATGCTTAGCGGTATTTCGTCTGTCTTTATGTTCTGAGTTCAAATTCTGCCGAGGTCGACTTTGCCTTTCATCTTTTTGGTGGGGGTTGATAAATTAAGTACCAGTTATGCACTGGGGTCGATGTAATCGACGTAATCCCTTCTCCCAAATTTGAGACCTTGTGCTTCCAGTAGAAAGGGTTATTATTATTATTATTATTATTATTATTATTATTATTATTACAAAGGAAGCAAGCTGGCAGACTCGTTAGCACGCCGAGCAAAATGCTTAGCGGTATTTCACCCATCGTTACGTTCTGAGTTCAAATTCCTCCAAGGTCAACTTTGTCTTTCATCCTTTAAGGTTCAATAAATTAAGTACCAGTTGCACACTAGGGTTGATGTGATCGATTGTCCCCCCACCCACTCCACAAAATCCAGGCCATGTGCCTATAGTAGAAAGAATTATTATTATTACTAAGGCAGTGATTGAATTAACTGGATATGGAAACGGTTGTAGGGCTGGAATTTCATTATATGGATTTGAATATCTTTAAATTGACTGATGTCTACATGTCAGTTTCTCCATTTTCTTCTTTTTCTCATTCATAAATATTTTAAATACCTATATATATATATCAAAGCAAAGCTAATATATTTGACTTCCACTGAACACTGGTATAAACCAGAGAACTAGGATGCTAGCATCCCTCAAAGGGTTATAGGTCCTTCACACACACACACACACACACACACATGCATGCATACGTAGGTTGATGAACCGTAAGACGTGTGGCCAGAACCTCCTGGAAAATAACCATAACAAGGGACATTCCGCAGTTGAATTAGAACCGTCACAAACAGTGATAGGCGTGAAGAAGACAAAGATTAAGTGGCCGAAAGCAAATGACGCAGCAAGTTATAAAAGATTCGACAACGAGGTACAAGACAGTCAATCGGACGCTGACACTCGTTGATGCTGCATCGAAGAGGCCAGGGAATAGAAGAAAGAAGATATGCACCCAACACCTGAGCTGAAGACACCTCCGAAAGGGGGGGGGCCCGCCACGTCAAAACGGTAGAGGAGTAGGGGCTGAAACCGGACGTGGTTCCTCCTGATGATGTCTTGAGCTAACTGGATCCTATAAAGGAGCTGTTGTGGTAGCAGACCACGGAACATGGTTGAAATTCCTCATATGAGGGTGTGTTGCACTAATATATCAGTGGCAGATCCCAAAAACCTGTTGGCCCATGACTTCTTAAGAGGATGGGAAACCTAAGGTAATCCCATGAACTGGCCTTCCCCATTCGTTCAGATTGATTACGAGGATCGATAAAGACTCAAGGCATACCAATGGGAAGCCCAAAAAGTCCTAACGAAACAGCTGTAGCAACACTCGGATATCCAGTTGTTTTATTTGATATATATATATATATATATATATACACACATATGTGTGTGTGTGTGTTTGTGTAAATGTATGTTTATATATTACATACATGTATACATATATATTTTGTACGTTACATATATAATATGTATGTGTGTGTGTGTGTGTATTTCCTAAGTTATTTATTTCTCTGTTGTCCTTGAATTCCATCTGACTTGCATGTTCAACTGTATCGGTAAGAGAACCTGAGAATAAGAATAATAATAACAATAATAATAATAATAATAACAATAATAATAATAATAATAATAACAATAATAATAACAGCAACACCGCCATGAGATATGGCTGTAGTAGCAGCACCTTGCCAAATGAATGATTGGTTTGTTTACTTGGCACTCTCACACACATCCACACACACACACGCACACACATAGTCACGTGTGTGTGTGTGTCTTGTGTTCTTGTCTATTTGTTGGGGGTGGCAAGGCAGGATCGGTCCTTAACCCATGGCTACCATTATCGCTGCTACTAACACTACCACTGCTATCATCATCATCATTGTCATCACCGTTATCATCATCACCTCCACCATTGTCATCACCACCACCACCACCACCACCATCGTTATCGTCCTCATGTGAGTGGATTTGGTAGATGGAAACTGAAAGAATCCCACCCTACATGTATGTGTCAGTTTCCTTGACATGGAATAGTAGTATGCGAGTGAGAGTATCATACAGACAGCGTCCGTATTCAACCTTCTTGGGGGATAACAGGATCAGCCATAGGGAAATATTTACCTTACTTGGAAACCATTGAGGGTTGGTGCCAGGAAGAGCATCCAGGAGCACAGAAAGAAACACGGAGAGAAAAAAGAATGTGTAGTGGCTAGCGTATATATATGTATATATATAATCCTACGGTCATTTGTGACCAAAGGGGTCTTTATATATATATATATATATATAAATTTAAAATAATGAGGGTAAAAATTAATATTAATCAATTTGAACCAGTGGCCTTGCATATTTTAAAAAAATCCGAAGATTCAGAAAAATTATATTACATACATATAAGAGGAATGACCACTAGGTGGATTCCTAATGTGCTAAAGGTAGACCCCATGTGGTCTGACCACTAAGAAAAATTGTTGTCATGAAATTTCAGCATTTTACTTTTCTACCCAACCCGGTGCCTGATTCACTTAAACCCTGATCCGTAATATATATATATATATATATATATATATATATATGCATGTGTGTATGTATAGGATAAGATGAGGAAGATCCAAGATACACAAATAAAATATATATAGTGTGGCCGATGCCAGCGCCGCCTGACTGACTCCCGTGCCAGTAGCATGTAGAAAGCACCTGCTACACTCTCAGAGTGGTCGGCATTAGGAAGGGCATCCAGCTGTAGAAACCTTGCCAAATCAGACTGAAGCCTGGTGCAGCCTCCCGGCTTGCCAGTCCTTGGTCAAACCATCCAACCCATGCCAGCATGGAAAGCAGATGTTAAACGACGATGACGATGATATATAATGCTTGTGTGCATATATATATATATATATATATATATATGTACGTACACACTCATGTAGGCATTCATATAAGTGTGTGTGTATGCCTCCCCATGTAAATGAATTAAACATGTGTTAGCTCTGTTTACATATATACCACTTCACCATATGCCACAGTTCACCTAGCTGTAAAAGGGCAACACAAAGAGGGAAAAGCAGAAGGCCATATTTATAGTGCCCTCACCCAACATGCGCTTCATAGTCATGTCCGACTAGGTGAATAGCATCAGTTAATTAGCTAGTTAATTAACTCAGTAATTTGTTCATAGAATAATTAAGGTTTCCGGTGTGCATATGCATGTATGTTTTGTTTTTTTTACTTTTTTTTTTTTTTTTCGTTTTCCATGTGAAATTATTGTTATTATTATTCTTATTATTATTCTTATTCGTATTATGCAAGATGATGATGGTAAACAAAGAACTCATCTGGGATTAATTATAAAACATGATAAATGATGTTATGAACATCTTAAAAATCATTTCTGTGTAGATGAAAAAACATTTATAAATGTGCATGTGTGTGTGTGTGTGTGTGTGTGCATATACAAAGATATAAAGATGTGTATTCATACAGAAAAACACACATGCACTTATATGTGTGTGTGTGTATATATATATATATATATATATATATATAGTTAATTATAATTATAAACTGCGGTTTAAACAATAAATTACCTGCCTCTGGATACCTTCTAACGAAGATGGTATCCACACAAGTAATCTCCAGGAGTGCCTTCGGATTTAACTATCCCCTGGTTGCTTAGATACTTCAGACTACCCCTGAAATATCGAAGCAATCGTATCATATACATATATATCATCATCATCGTTTAACGTCCGCTTTCCATGCTAGCATGGGTTGGACGATTTGACTGAGGACTGGTGAAACCGGATGGCAACACCAGGCTCCAGTCTGATTTGGCAGAGTTTCTACAGCTGGATGCCCTTCCTAACGCCAACCACTCAGAGAGTGTAGTGGGTGCTTTTACGTGTCACCCGCACGAAAACGGCCACGCTCGAAATGGTGTCTTTTATGTGCCACCCGCACAAGCCAGTCCAGGGGCACTGGCAACGATCTCGCTCGAAAATCCTACAGGAGCCAGTCAGGCGGTACTGGCAACGGCCACGCTCAAAATGGTGCATCTCATGTGCCACCCGCACAAGAACCAGTCCAGGGGCACTGGCAACGATCTTACTTGGCTTGCCGGGTCTTCTCACGCACAGCCCATTTCCAAAGGTCTCGGTCCGTAGTCATCGCCTCGGTGAGGCCCAATGTACGAAGGTCTTGCCTCACCACCTCAGCCCAGGTCTTCCTGGGCCTACCTCTTCCACGGGTTCCCTCAACTGTTAGGGTGTGGCACTTTTTCACGCAGCTATCCTCCTCCATTCTCACCACATGTCCATACCAGCGCAATCGTCTCTCTTGCACGCCACAACTGATGCTTCTAATGTTCAGCTTTTCTCTCAAGATACTTACACTCTGACGGGTATTCACATTGACATTACACATCCAACGGAGCATACTGGCTTCATTCCTTGCGAGCTTACGTATGTCCTCAGCAGTTACAGCCCATGTTTCACTGCCATGTAGCATGGTTGTTCGTACGCATGCGTCATACAGTCTGCCTTTTACTCTGAGTGAGAGTCCCTTTGTCGCCAGCAGGGGTAAGAGCTCTCTAAACTTTGCCCAGGCTATTCTTATTCTAGCAGCTACACTTTCAGCGCACCCACCCCCACTACTAACTTGGTCGCCCAGATAGCGGAAGCTATCGACTACCTGTAGTTTTTCACCCTGGAATGAGATAGAAGTTGTTTCCTGTTTGTTTGCAGTCTTTATTGCACCTGAACATCTGCCACAAACAAAAACTAACTTGCTAGTTAACCTGCCTTTGATGTTGCTGCACCTCTTATGTGTCCATAGCTTGCACCGGGTACATCTTATAGAGTTACTACCTACTCCTTTTCTACATACTGAGCAGGGCCATCTACCTGAAGGGGTTTGTGTTTTATCTACCTTCCTACTTATTAGGATTTTGGTTTTAGCTAGGTTGACTCTAAGGCCCTTCAATTCTAGACCTTGCTTCCACACCTGAAACTTCTCCTCTAGTTCTGATAGTGACTCCGCAATTAGGGCAAGGTCATCAGCATAGAGGAGCTCCCAGGGGACAATATAAGTTCAAAAAAACAATAACAAAAAAACAACAAAGTGAGGACGTGATATGGATAGTGTTATTGGACGCTCAGGAAAGGAAAGAAAGAGTGTATGACGTTTCGGGCGTAGCCCTTCGTCGGAAAGATGGAAAGTTCGGAGAATGGAAGAACGGAGAAAGAGGAAAATGGTACCGATGCCCACGAGGTTATATATACAGGGTGTTCAAAAAGTCTCTCTGCAGTGAATTTTTTTTCATCCTGACTCTCCAAGATGTATTTCAAAGCATGTGTTGAAGAGTCAACTTCTGTATTGAAAATGAAGGACAACACTTTCAACACGTCTTATAAAGTTTTTTTAAAGTCTTGTAAAGTCTAATATATTCTTTTTGTAGTGTATTAACATAAGCAGCTAGAGGCGATATTAAACGATAAAGGAAATTGTAACTGAGGGTACTGAACAGCACCTACATTGCTAGAAATAAGAGTTAAAACCCTTAATGTTGCATGAAGCACTCAATTTATATTCACTGACATACATACAAATATATATGTATGTACAAACATAGATGTAGGTACACATATACTCTTTACTCTTTTACTTGTTTCAGTCATTTGACTGTGGCCATGCTGGAGCACCACCTTTAGTCGAGCAAATCAACCCCAGGACTTATTCTTTGGAAGCCTAGTACTTATTCTATCGGTCTCTTTTGCCGAACCGCTAAGTTACGGAGACATAAACACACCAGCATCGGTTGTCAAGCGAAGTTGGGGGGACAAACATATACACACACATACACATGTATATATACATATACGACAGGCTTCTTTCAGTTTCCGTCTACCAAATCCACTCATAAGGCTTTGGTCGGCCCGAGACTATAGTAGAAGACACTTGCCCAAGGTGCCACACAGTGGGACTGAACCCAGAACCATACGGTTGGTAAGCAAGCTACTTACCACACACCCATACAAAAATACATATACAAAATACAAACATCCACATATACAAACGCACATACATATTGAGAGAGAGTAAAGTATAGTATAGTGTGGTAGAGAAAAATGAAGAAAATGTTGCAAGTGCGAGGTGTGAACTAGGTTGGTAGACCACAAGATAAACAGATGCATTCGGTTGGCCTTCAGCTAGGTAGATATAGGGAGAGGATGAGAGAGAGACAGGCCAGCAGATAATGAGAGAGAAAGATCTACTGTGACATAGTTTCTTCTTCTCCTCTCCTCCATGTAATGCCACACCGGTGACTTTCGTTTTTTTCGGTACGCATCGTATTCTGAGAGCAGCCGAGGAACTGTAGTCGGTACCAGGGTTTGTGAGTGTGTATATAGACATGTTTATATGTGTGTGTATGTGTGTGTGTGTGTACATATATACACTCGTATGTAGTGAAGGATGTCTATTGTGTAACTGTTGTAACTATGATTTGGTCATATATGTGTATATACTCTCTTTTACTTGTTTCAGTCATTTGACTGTGGCCATGCTGGAGCACCGCCTTTAGTCAAGCAAATCGACCCCAGGACTCATTCTTTGGAGGCCTAGTACTTGTTCTATCGGTCTCTTTTTCCAAACCACTAAGTTATGGGGACGTAAACACACCAGCATCGGTTGTCAAGCGATGTTGGGGGACAAACACAGACACACAAACATATATACACACATATATATATATATACATATATACGACTGGATTTTTTCAGTTTTTCGTCTACCAAATCTACTCACAAGGCTCTGGTCGAAGTAGAAGACACTTGCCCAAGGTGCCATGCAGTGGGAATGAACCCAGAACCATGTGGTTGGTAAGCAAGCTACTTACCACACGTACACATATATGTGTGTGTGTATACACACACACACACATACAGAAAGAGAGACATAAGACCACAATGCCGTCCTCAGAATCATTGGATCTTAAAGTTTCCAATCCCTGCGACCATGGAAGATGGATGTTAAGATGTATGTGTGTGTGTATATATTGTTGTTATTATGCAAAAGTGTCGTAAGTCCAAAACGTTAATTTTTTTCAGAAAACAAAAAAAAATAGTTTGACCATTCCATAGCAAAACTGTTGTACTACACTTTGACAGTTTTTGATATCTTGGCAAAAATAAGTATTGAAAAATACCAAATTTGGACATACAACAGTTTAACATAATAGCAAATATATATATATATATATATATATATATATATATATATACACATACACACCCACATATATGATCACACACATAAACAGGGTCTGATGGGTAAACTATCACCTTATATTTTTAATTTTGCTCCTGCACATTGTTTGCTTTTGATTTTGTCGACTACACAGTATAGTAGGGTCAGTTAAGCACCATCTGTGAGAAAGACAGCACCATGATGCAATTCACTCTGCCAGAAATTTGGAAACATGCTATACTGCTTGGCATTTGTACCAGAAGCCCCAATACGAACATTTCAAAGTGTTTGGGTGTCAATCTGAGGACAGCGCATGTACTGAGAGTGATAAAAATCAAACATCCAGTCAACATCATGGTGTTTGGAGTGATCACAAGTGATGGTGATGCTATGCCTCCGGTCATCTTCCCACACAGCCTCAGACTCAACACTGAGGCCTATATCAAATGTCTGGAGGCGGTAGTGCTGTCCTGGGTCAAGAGAGTGGCTGCTGGAAGACCCTGTGTCTGGCAACAGGACTCTGCACCATGACAGCAATGGCTGTCAGACAATTTCTGCAACCACATCATTCTTGACATCTGGCCACCTAGCTCCCCAGACTGTAACCCCCTTGATTATTATGTGTGGGGCACAGTTGAGTGAGAGACCAACAAAACTCCT
>NC_142957.1:14086257-14088757 GCF_046866305.1 Octopus bimaculoides | reverse complement strand
CTTAACCCTTCTGCATTCAGATTACTCAGTCAAATGTGATGCTTTATTATTATTATTTTTTTTTAATTAAGCATTTGTTTATTAGCATCATCATCATCATCATCATCATCGTTTAAAGTCCTTGTTTCACACTGGCATGGGTTGGACGGTTTGACAGGAGCCGGCCAGGCAGAAGACTACCCCCAGGTTACTGTGTCTGTTTTGGCATGGTTTTTACAGCTGGATGCCTTTCCTGACACCAACCACCCCACAGTTTACAGATTCCAATGATGTGATTGGATATCTTTAGAATGACACTGTAGGGCAGGTATGAGAGGCTGGATCTGGCCTTTTTGAGCATAAAACAAGTATATTTGACGAAATGTCCACAAGGCTAAGGCCTTTGTGGATGTGAAACCAATGGTCACTCTATGACCAGACATAAACTTAATTACTTTTAATGTGTGTGTGTGTTTCCCCACCACTGCTTGACAACTGGTGTTGGTGTGTTTACATCTATATAACTTAGCAAAAGTGACTGATAACATAAGTAGCAGGCTTGAAAAAACAAAAAAAAAACACAAGCACTGCAGTTCAGTTCTTCAATTAAAGCTCTTCAAAGCGGTGCACACACATACATACGTGTGCCACCTGACTGGCTCCCGTGCCGGTGACACGTAAAAGGCAGCATTCAAGCGTGGTCAATGCCAGTACCGCCTGACTGGCCCTCGTGCCAGTAGCACGTAAAAAGCACCCACTACACTCTCGGAGTGGTTGGCGTTAGGAAGGGCATCCAGGTATAGAAACTCTGCCAGATCAGATTGGAGCCTGGTGCAGCCTTCTGGCTCACCAAACCTCAGCCAAACCATCCAGCCCATGCCAGCATGGAAAATGGATGTTGAATGATGATGATGATGATGCACAGACACACACACACATGGCCGTTGCCAGTACCGCCTGACTGGCCTTCATGCCGGCGGCACGTAAAAGCACCCACTACACTCTTGGAGTGGTTGGCGTCAGGAAGGGCATCCAGCTGTAGAAACTCTGCCAAATCAGATTGGAGCCTGGTGTAGCCATCTGGTTCACCAGTCCTCAGTCAAATCGTCCAACCCATGCTAGCATGGAAAGCGGACGTTAAACGATGAACGATGATATATATATATATATATATATATATATATATATATGTGCACACACACATGCAATGCACTCGTGGTCATGTTACCTTGTATATTTACATTAATAACCGGACGTTCACAGACGATTCAAGTATACAATTTAGAGTATGTTTAATTGTTTAATTCACCTTAGGAATGTTTTCACCCAGTTTTCTTCTAGTTTATTGACACAATTACAAGTGCGAGAATTTCTATGTGCGTTTGTGCGTGTGCATGTAGCCCTGCCTGTACGTGTGCACCTCTCTCTCTCTCTCTCTCTCTCTCTCTATATATATATATATATATATATATATATATATATATATATATACTTTATTTAAAAGCAGCAGAAATATAACAAAAAAACCGTTACTCTGAGTTTCACGTTCCCCGGGAACGTGAAACTCAGAGTAACGGTTTTTTTGTTATATTTCTGCTGCTTTTAAATAAAGCATATTACTCTACCTCTGGTATTTGAGTACTCTTTTTTCCACCTTGTTGCACATTTCATGTGCTTACTCCGGTATATATATATATATATATATATATATATATATATATATACATACATTCACAAGTGTGTGGTTTTTTTATGTGTGTGTATATAGTTACATATGTGTGTGTCTGTACTTATATATATATATTAATATTTGTATGTAAGTTTTTGTGTCTAGCTGTGCATACATCTATGTATCTATATGTGTATATATGTGTCTATATATATATATATATATATATATATATATATATATATATATATATATTTGTAAATATATATGTGTGTGTATTTATGTGTGTATATATGTATGTATTTATTTATGTATGTGTATATAAGTGTGTATACACACACACACACGCACACATAGATGGATAGGAGTGAAAGTACATTTGCATATGTGTGTATGTGTCCCTGTGTGCATCCATGTGTGTGTGTGTATGTGTATCCATATTTTATAAGTGTGTATGTTTAAAACTTGAAAGTGCATCTCTCCAATCTTGTACTTTTGGCAAAAGTAAGCAGAAGCAAAGACTTGTAATCCCTTTAATGTTCAAACACTCGTGTTTCACTAAACTAAGCAATGTCCATTCCACCACTAAAATAAGGAAACAGTTATTGTGCAGTGTCTTAGAAATGAATTAATTCAATTATAACAACAACTCCATATTCTCAGCATAAAAAGTGTTATGCAAATCAGACACACCACTTTAACTGTCTAGAACTGTATATAGCTATAGGTTGCTCAATCCTTTTGATACCATATTTCTCTTGAAATAGACTGCCTTTTTTATTCCAATTAATTTCAAAAATAATGAAGAATGTAGTAAAATACACAAATACACACACACACACACACATGCAT
>NC_142957.1:14076257-14081257 GCF_046866305.1 Octopus bimaculoides | reverse complement strand
GAGGGGGGAGGTCTTTGAAAGCTGTCATAAAGGTACCCCTTGTTAGCTCTTTAGATGTATCTCCGTTATCATCTCGATACGGGCTTCCTCGTTAACTCAAAGAAGCTCCCTCATTAGCTTGTACTGTCTCACTACTCAACTCATTGACTCACAAAGGGAGTCGTCATTCGCCCGATCGAGGTACCCCTACACCAACACTGCCCTCACCTATCATCATCATCATCATCGCCGTCACCGTCACCGCCACCACCACCGCCCTGCCTCACCCTCATTAGCTGATACAGTGTTTATAGGTTTCTGTTTTTTGGGAAAATAGGTGATACGGTGTTTGCTCTGCACCGGGAGCCATCCTTATAAGGGATTTCAAACCATTGTGGTCTGGTGGTGGTGGTGGTGGTGGTGATGATGATGATGACATAAAAATAGAATGATGCTCGTAATTGCTAATAGTTTATAGCACATCAACACATCAATATCTACTGTACACATTGTGTTTGCATGCATGCACACACAAACACACACATTCATATTTCATATGTACATAAAAACACATACATATATATGTGGGTGAGCATATATGTACACATACATATCTACATGTATGTATATATCTATTTCTATATATACATACATCTATTGCTATATGTGTGTGTGTGTGTGTATATATATATATATATATATATATATATATATATATATATACACACACACACACACTGATATCTATATATGTATGTGTATATATATATATATACAGGTAAAACTTACTTGGAAGAGGATGCATGGCGTTCAATCATATAATAACATAATATATGTGTATATATACATACGTATATGTACATACTTACATCTATACATATATATACATGCATATGTGGGCACAGGATGTCACGAAATGTGTACAACAAAAAATATGAAGTACGAGTACATGGAATATGAACTTTATATATATATATATATACACACATACATACATGCACATATACTGATATCAATATATGTGTGTGAGTGTATGTATGTATATGTATATAGATATATATATGATATACAGATATCTATGTGTATGTGAATGTATATATATATATATATATATATATATATATATACACACACAGACATCTATATATGGGTGTTCACGTATTTTTGTGTGTGTATATATATATATATATATATATATATATATATATATATATAGTGTGTGTGTGCTCATATGCATTCATATTTATCACATATTCTTATAATTGCACATAAATACATACACACATGCACACACACAAAACAATAAAGAGGCACACATTTATGCTCAAGCATAGGTACCAATTTGCCATGCAAACGATATTTGTTTTAACGATATATATATATATATATATGAGAAAGATACAAACTCATATATATATATATATATATATATATATATAAATATATGTACATACACACAATTGTTAATTAGGTGTGTTGAGCTATTACCTAATACTGTGAAAGTATTGTTAGTTTAGTTGGCTTTTTAGCCTGTTATACTAACATGTGTTGGGAGGGCGGGAAACAGAGGAGGGGCAGATGTGCAAAAGAATACACTGATACACACACACACACACACACACACACACACATGGTGTATATGTGTATATATGAGAGAGAGAGAGAGAGAGAGAGAGAGAGAGAGAGAGAGAGAGAGAGACTGTTAGCGTGTGAGAAAGATTGGTTGTGTGTTTTGGTGAGAGAGAAGGGTATGTTAGAGCGACAGAGAGAAGTAAAGGAGATTGCTATTAATTTTGTTAAATAGAGATTATGGTCGTGTGTGTGTGTGAAGGAAAATGCTTGTGTGTGTGTGTGTGTGTGTGTGTGTGTGTGAGAGAGAGAGAGAGAGAGAGAGTGTTTGTGTGCGTGAGGGTGGTAGTATTGTTTGTATGCGCCTGAGAGTCTGTCTGTGTCAGTGTGTATGTGCGAGAGAGAGAGAGAGAGAGAGAGAAAGGAAGAGTGTGTGAGAGAGAGGAAGGAGAATGTTTTATATATGTGAGAAAGACAGAGAAAGTGTGTATGTATGAGAGAGAGAGCAAAGTATGTTTGTGTGTGAGAAAGTGAGAGAGATTGGGAGAAAGTGTGCATGTGTGTTGGAGAGAGAGAGAGAGAAAGAAAGTGTGTGTGTGTGTGTGTGTGTGTGTGTGTGTGTGTGTGTGTGAAGAGGAAAGTGTTTCTGTAAGAGACTAGAAGAGCTTTGTGCTGGTACTTCTTGTCATTATCAAATTACATCTACTTTTTTCCATGCTGACATGGATTGTCACAGCTCAAGTCACATCAGATTCACAATAAAAAGCCCCACCCTTGGTTGGGTCAGAAACCACATCTCAATCATACATTCCATTTTCTTTTTTCTCATAGCCCCTTTCTACAGCTGGATGCCCTCCCTATCATCAACTACTTTATAGAATGTCCTGTGTACAGCTTGCCATAGCACCAACACTGGAGAATGTCCTTGTCTCCAGCAAGACCAAATAGCCCTCTCCACCCTACATTATCTCTGTTCATACACCAACACCTTTACACCTTTACAGTGTGTTCTGGGTATATTTACCCTGGCACCTGCACTGGAGAGTGGTCTTGTCCCCAGCAACATTAAAATCTTCTTTCCCCGATATTATTTCTACACTTTCACCAACCAATTGATAAGGGTGTACAAGGTGCATTGCATCGTGGAACGCACACAACAGGGGTTACCTTGTCACTGACAAGACTAAAGGGGCCTCTCCATTCTATGCTGTGTCTGGACATTCATTCGTTGGCACCAGAGGGACTGTCTGATGCCTGCTATCCTCTCGACACATGGCTATGATGCTCCTCCACTACTTCTGCTCATGATCAGAGATGCACATATCGTCAGCCACCAAGGGACATGCTCAACTGGTTAAGGTCAAACAACTGACAAGCAAATCTGTGGTATTGATCAGAATATTTGCTGTAGCCCATCTTTTATACCATGACAAAACAATGTACATGATAACACTTCCAACCAGTTAAGATCAGAAGCCATGAGAGCCACTGCCTGGTACTGCATCAGGGCATTAGCAAATCTGTGGTATTGAGCAGAATATTTGCTGTAGCCCATCTTTTTATACCAAGACAAAACAATATACATGATAAAACTTCCAATCAGTTAAGATCGGAAGCCATGAGAGCCACTGCCTGGGACTGCATCCGGGCATTATTATTCTCTGTGTTTTTCGTCCTTGTTTTCGTATACATTCGCTTGCTTTCTTCCAAGGAAACTAGTGCTCTTGGCTCAGATTCTCTTGGGGCCAGCCAGATTGGAGCAGTCTTGAGTGTAACCGGCCGAAACTGCTACAATGATCTGGAACCCAACTGACGATCGAAAGCTTCAAATGACCTGTCCTTGTTTTTTCCTGTCCTTTTCTGTATCATCTAACTGCCCGGATGTTTTGTTGTCGTCTGTTACGTTCTTGTTCCATTTTTTGTTTTTGTTTTGTATATATATATATATATATATATATACACACACACATGAATATTTGTATATGTAGGCACTTGGCTTAGTGGTTATGGTATTTGGCTCTTGATCATAAGGTCATGAGTTCAATACCCAGTAGCTCATTATGTCCTTGAGCAAGACACTTTATTTCACGTTGCTCCAGTCCACTCAGCTGGCAAAAATGAGTAGTACCTGTAATTCAAAGGGGCCAGCCTTGTCACATTCTGTTTCATGCTGAATTCTCCCTGAGTACTACGTTAGGGGTACATGTGTATGTGTAGTACTCAGCCACTTGCATATGAAAGTTCATGAGACGGCTGTTCCGTTGATTGGATCAACTGGAATCCTCGTCATCGTAACCAAGAGTGCCAGTATGTATATATATATATATATAGATATATATATATGTATATATATTTGTATATGTGTGTATATGTATATATGTATATGTGTGTGTATATATACATATATATATATTTGTTAGGAAGGGCATCCAACCATAAAAAAGCCTTGCCAAAACAGACATAGAAGTCTGGTGCAGGCTTCTGCCATGCCAGCCCCTATCAAACCCTCCAAGCCATGCCAGCATGGAAGGCGGACGTTAAACGTTGATGATGATGGTGGTGATGATGCTTTATATTTATATATTTATATATATGTACATATATACATATATAGATAGATATTTATAAGTATATATATATATATATATATATATATATATATATATATATTATTATTATAAGATCTGGTAATTAGTCATATATTAATATATTAATTAATATCGATTAATTATCAGGGGGCCAGCACATTTAAAGAATCAAAGAGATTCAGAAATATTATCTGCAATCTCAGGGGATTAAGGTACATTTTAAAAATAACGTCGACCACTAACGTGGACAATTAATGCGCTAGAAATAGATCACATTTTGTGTCTATTAAGACCTAAAAAGTATATATATATATATATATATATATATATATATATATATATATATATATATATATGCATGTGTGTGTATAAGTATTTCTGTAAGTGTGTGTATATATATATATATATATATATATATATAACACTGACACTACACCACACTTTCTTTATTATTCCCAGCACTTCAGTGTATTTTGTTATATATATATATATATATATATATATATCTTCAGCCGCAGTGCAGTCTTCTTCGTATGAATTACGAAGCCTAAGAATATCTGAAGACTGGAGGTACGAAATGTAAACACCGATAAGATAATGCGTAAAGGGAAGGGAGATGGAGGAGATGAAGAGAGAGAGAGAGAGAGAGAGAGAGAGAGAGAGAGAGAGAGAGAAAACGTAGCCCTGAATATCTTATGCTATCAGTACTCTGATGCATTTGTCAATTATGCTACCAGCTCTCTGCTGTTTTCAGCTCTGATAATAGCTTTATAATCTTATTGCTGATGTAATCTATCTATATATCTAACTACCCTTCTTTCTATCTGCCAATCTATATACATATATATATATATATATATATAT
>NC_142957.1:14063757-14073757 GCF_046866305.1 Octopus bimaculoides | reverse complement strand
AGAGGCCACTAGGTGGACTGGTAATGTGCTAGAAGAAGATCACATGTAATGTGTCTCCTAAGACCGAATAATTCTCAAAGGGAATTTAGCGAAGCAACAAAAATGTAAAGCAGGCAAGACCAGTCAAAATTACACAAAAAAATACAATTATCAGCAATTGTATTTTTCCCCTGACCTTCACCTTAAAAACAAATTTTCCTTAATAACATTTAGTTATTTCCTGTATTCAGGAACCAAAATTTTACAGTTCAGGAAATTTTCTCTCTTCCAGTCCAAGACTTTTGGTCAACCAATTCCTTGTCTCTCAAACTTGGTCTTAGTTGAGAGCGATCCTCTATTAGCAACGAACGACTCGGCTGGAAGGGAACGACGGAGAATGTTTGCTAAATAGAAGAAAAAGAAGACGACGAAGAAGAAGAAAAATAAAACAAGAATGATGATGAGTCTGCAGGAAGACAATTTCTAAGAAAAAAAAAACACACACACACACACATATGTATATATATTTATATATGTATACACACCCACACACGCACACAAAATATGAATAGACAGAAAATTTGAAGGAAGCTTTCATTTTACCGCAAAGAAATTATTGTTATTATTATTAATAATAAACTCACTTGTAAAAGGAACAAATTAAAATCCAGCAGATCTGGAACCACCAATTAAGCAGATATTGGTTAATTACGAAAATATATTTAATTTGACTTAGATCTTTATGCATACACACACATTCAAACACACACAGGCACACACACACACATATGCCCGTGTGTGTGTGTGCCCATAGAGGAACCATATATTTAGAATGTTATGAAGGTTCTGTTTGAAAGAGAGAGAGAGAGAGAGGAACTAGCTGCATATCCCAGAGAAAAATATACTCTCTTCTTCCTTCGATCTATGATCCACTACAGGATTTCAGAATTGGATTGGATTTTCCTTGCATGATCTCTGGGACTTATAAATAAGGGTGTGTGTTATATTTGATTGTATAAGTTTATATGGTGAGAGAGAAAGAGTTGAAGAGAAAAATAGCTAATTGCATTCATTCCTGTTGTTTCTTGTTGTGAAATGGAACAAAGAACTTTGGTCGACGGACTTCGTCTGGTAAATAGACGCGATGAGTTCTAAAGAGGGGCAGAGAGAGAAAGAGAGAGGGTCTACAGTGAAGGGAAGTAGCGGCACCAAAGGAGACGACTCTTTGGGGAAGCGGTCGAAATCGACAGGTGGAATGAAGGGTGACAAGAGCGACAAGGCAGAACCGGGCACCACCGAGCCGTCACCACTGGAGCGGAAGAGCAGCTCAAAGAAAAAGAGAAGCTTCTTCAAGCGAAGTCGTTCTTCCAGTGGCACCAGAAGCAGCTCGAAAGCTGTCGTGAATGGTGGCGGTGGTGACGATGACGACGATGGTGGTGGTGGTGGTGGTGCAGACTCGGAATTTCGTGGTGGTGGTGGTGGTGGTGGTGGTGCTGAAGGGGCTGGAGTGGCCGGATTAGGTGATCACCGAGCTGTGGTCAGTGACGACGAAGGCAGCGCTCAAGTGAGCCGGCCACGGGACCGACTTCGCAGGATGACCGTGAAGGAGGCTCGCATGGAGAAGAGGGTCAAGTGGATGTCGTCGGCAAACGCCCTGCCGTCGCGCTCACAGCGACGCCGACGGGCCTTAGCCAAGGGCGGCGACTATGACGATTACGACGGCATGGATGACGATGACGGCAATTTCGAAGACTCTGGATCAGTTCGTGCTCTCTCTGTTTCTACACCGGATCTTCACAGAGACGACGATGACTTCAACCAGATTGAAAATATTGTACGGTCACCGATGCGGTCGACCACCAAGGAGATACGCCGGCCTGAAAAGCTACACAAGATCATTAAATCCACCAGTCCGTCCCGGGGGAAGGAAAGCAAATCAGGCAAGAGTGGCAGTAGCAAAACTGAGGGTGGGTATTCGAATCAGAAAGGGGATCCAGTCAGATACATACGGGTAGGCAGAGATATTAAGCATACGGAGAAGAAAGTACCGTCGTCTCCATTGACAAGCAGGCACGCTAAGCGGTCACCCTCGGGGTCAAGATCACCGACCACGAAAGCACGAGGGCTTTCTAAAGACAGACATCGACAGAGTCGGTCGAAGTCTCCAAAGAGGGCCGATTCCCGGACCCGGACACCGCAGGTGGTGCGGTCCTTGTCTGCCAGCAACGAAACACTGAAAACGAAGAAGCTGAAAGATAGACGAACAAAGTCGATGGAGAAGACCTCGCGCAGGGCTCGAGACCAAGACCAGGCGCAGACTGGCAAGTCAAGTCCCCTCTCGCCCCGAGCTGCGGCGAAGAGGAGCGAAAGCCGACGGGCTCACAGAGAAAGGGAATACCCAGATTCCGACGACTCTGATATTAATGAACCCCACACATTGTTTATGGAATTGAGCAAAACCGTTTCACCGTACTCTTCGAGTGCTGCCCACCAGGAGACACAGAATGAACTTGCTCTGAATAAATACAATTTGCTGAAAAGGTCAAGCTCTAATTTATTACAGTTGGTTAAAGATTCTGAGGTGGAGGCCTTGCCAATGGCTGACGCTGGCAAAATGCAGTCGCTAAGTGTTGCCAAAGATACACATCAGAGAAGCGTTTCTCCAAGAGGTCGGCCCTCTCATTCTGGGAAAGAAGAGGCCCGGCGCCACCGCAGCCGGCACTCTGAATCACGGGAGAAATCATCTGGTGGTGGAGGCGGAAGCATGGAGCCTCGGTCCTCTTCTCGAAGGGCCAACAATAGCGAGGAGCCCCTCAGTCCAACGATACCAGACGGCTCGGTGTTCTATGACGACGACAACGTATCCCCAGTCTCGCCTACATTCCCTTCGTCATCGTCACAGAAATACACGAGGACATTCTCACCGACGCGACACACACTCAGGGACTGGAAACGTACCGGGTCACGAGCTGATGACGACTACGATGACGATGATGACGACGTCCGCATTGACATCGAAACGAGTGACTTTGAGAGCGATCCAACGGCAGGGAAACCCTACAGCAGTGAAAAAAGTCCGTTACGCTCCCCCCGGTATGAAGGTCCGCCTGGCCATTCATCTTCACTATCAACTCGCTATGGTTCAAGATCTCCAGAGAAATCCGTTCAGTCACCAACAATCAAGGTGTCAAAACCAGATTTTGACAATGCATCACCCGGCCACAAAGCACCATCGCCAACCAAATCACGTGACACAAGTCATCCATCATCAAAGTCCAACACCGCATCTTTCATTCCATCCCCTTCCGTGAAATCCAGTCATACGGCGTCCATTCCAACAGTTGGAGTCCCCACAGAGATCTCAAAAGACCCCTTGTCCAGATCCGGCAGTGCGAAAAGCAACACTGCAGCCAGTGCCGTTGACCCGACGAGACTTACAATCACAATACCACAGAGATTTTCGACGGACGATGATGAATCTGTGTCTCCGATGAGTTTGAACTCGCATTCACGGTCTCTGTCATCAAAGTCTCCATCGAAAAGCCCTGCCCTGTCACCTGTCAGTGCCAGCCAGAAGTCCTCTTCGGTCAGCACAGATGGTTCCAGCACAGCAGCTTTATCACAGCCATCCACGTCGAGAAGCCCTTCACCAAACACAGCTAGCAACGTTTTCAATGAGCCCCACCCACACACGGGTGTGAGTGGCGGATCAACGTGGTTTGACAAGATACACGAAATGAAGATCGGCTCGCGGAGGCCTGCCACCGCTGGCAATGAAGGACACAAGATGTTCTTTCCTGAAATCGATGTCAAACGTCCACGAGCAATAGAAGCACTGCAGAGGGAGTCTGCGGACACAAAGGGGAAGAAGAAAAACGTAAAGGTGCAGCGGTCCTTTTCGGAAAGGGATGCCTCGAAACGTCCAGCACCACGCATTCCCGAAATCATGGTAAAGACCGATTCTATGCAGAAGATCACACGGATCAGCGCAGAAAACATTCGGAGGTTCGGAGAGGCGGATGCCGGCGACAATAGCGAGAAGATGCTGATGAGAGGGGGTCGTTCATCATCGGGGTTCATGGGTATGAGGAGAAAGGGTGACAAGCTGACATCTTCAGAATCAGCATTGGAAAAGGCCGGTGAGAAACAGGCTCTGCTTGAGGCAAAGAAGGAGATGGAAGAAGGCAAGAAGGAGAAGAGTAAGACAAAGCGTTGGTCCTTGAAGGGGAAAAGTAAGGACAAGGCTATGGAAAAGAAGAAGGAGTTGGAGAAGAAGAAATCTAAGAAGGAAAAAAAGTCCAGCAAAAAAGTTAAGAAGTCAGACAGCGTAAATTCAAAGAAGGATGACCAGGGCGGACCACATGCTTCCACACAGACTGTCCTTCTTGGAGAGCATTTGGCAGGCATTAAGTTAGATGTGGAGGCGAATTACGATGAAGATGGAGGTGAAGACGGTAGCGTTCGAAAGACAGACAAGAGTGCGGGTGGTTTGTCACTGTCGGCCGTTGTTCTGCTGAAGAACCGGCTGGCACGCCAGAGGCGGCTGCGGATAGGGTTCGATCTAGAGAACGACGAAATGGATTCGGTCACCGAGTTTCGGGAACTCAACTTGCTGAACCAACTCGTCCGGCAGCCATTGGATGCTCCGCTTTCCCTCGAGAACGAAACGAACCTGTTTAAGCCGCTCGACATCCGAGAAACGGCATTGGTCGACGACGACCCGACACAGACAGGGGGCATGTATGAGAAAATAGACACCACAAAACAACTGAAGGAAGACGACCCTGACTACCAGGCAAGGCGTGCAGAAATGCGGCGCGAGAGCAAAGCATTTCGCATGCGAGAACGGCGCCGCAAGATACTCAGCTGCATCAAAAAATTCATTGCATTTCTTTTCTCACACATCGGGCTCTGCTCCCTCGTAGTCGCATACTCCATAATGGGTGGGTTTGTCTTCAAAGCAATCGAAGGCCCTTTCGAGGAAGAGTCCCGAATAGTGAACATCACTAAAATTCGGACAGATACTGTGGCTGAAATTAATAAACTGAGTCAAGATCTAAAGCAAGGGCGAGCTACTACAAGATTTTTTATGAAGGAGTTGGATATCAAGCTGAAGAAGTTTCAGTTGACAGTGCATAATGCCACAAAAAATGAAGTCTATACAGAAGGTGCAGATGAAAGGGATTTGAAATGGTCCTATGCCAGCTCCCTGCTTTATGCCATAACTGTGATGACAACGATCGGTAAGTAACACGACTTTTATTTATATCATCATCATCATCATCATCGTTTAACGTCCGCTTTCCATGCTAACATGGGTTATATATATATATATATATATATATATATAAGATAATAAGAGTGAAAAGACTACAGAAGGCTTGTGTTACATGGTTAAAGTATATATTTAAATTATGTCAGAAAAATGTTAGAAAAATGTTATAAAGTCTTTTTGGTATATAAACATTGTATTTTGAGAAATAACCGGTTTCGTGTTGTCTTTTCAAATTTCTCTACTTCATTGTAACGTGTTCGCTCCAGTCTGAAGTAGAGAAATTTGAAAAGACAACACAAAACCGGTTTTTTCTCAAAATACAATGTTTATATACCAAAAAGATTTTCTAACATTTTTCTAACATTTTTCTGACATAATTTTTTCACTCTTATTATCTTTTATACATCCAACCACGTGCTTTCACATACCAACTTTCTCACCTATATATATATATATATATATATATATATAAGCAGCCTGCAATGATAATCTGGAACTCAACTGACGAAAGACCCGTCCTTGTTTTTTCTTGTCCTTTTTTGTATCATCTAACTGTCTAACTAATATACATATATATATATATATATATATATATATATATATATATATATATATATATATATTCTCGCTGGACCACTGGTGGTAAATTAAATTTCTAAAATTTCTTTTGCTGCCCTATGATTAATAATGATATATATATATATATATATATATATATATATATATATATATATATATAATCATCATCATCATCATCGTCGTCGTTTAACGTCCGCTTTCCATGCTAGCATGGGTTGGACGATTTGACTGAGGACTGGTGAAACCAGATGGCTACACCAGGCTCCAATCTGATCTGGCAGAGTTTCTACAGCTGGATGCCCTTCCTAACGCCAACCACTCCGAGAGTGTAGTGGGTGCTTTTATGTGTCACCCGCACGAAGGCCAGTCAGGCGGTACTGGCAACGGCCACGCTCAAAATGGTGTATTTTATGTGCCACCCACACAAGAGCCAGTCCAGGGGCACTGGCAACGACCTCGCTCGAAAGTCCTTAGACATGCCATGGGCACAAGTGCCAGAAAGGTGATGCTGGGCACAGGTGCCATCACAATTTCGCTTTCGCTTGCCCCAATAAGTCTTCGCAAGCTGAGTTTCGTGTCCAATGAAGGAGACGACGTTGGCATGGGTGCCAGTCAAGGGTATTACTATACAATAATCCCTCACGCTAAGAGGGACTCCATAAGTCAAATCTACTATAATAAGCACATTCTTACCAATAAAAATGTGCTTATTATAGTAGTTTTGACTTATGGAGTCCCTCTTAGCATGAGGCATTATTGTATAGTAATACCCTTATATAAATTTAAATATAATTATGGAAAAAAATGATGGTTTTTTTTTGTTTATGTGGTTTTTTAATGCTAACTACTTGATAAATTTTTATAAAGTCTTTATCCTAATATTGTATTATATATATATTTATATAGACATATATACATATATGAATGTTTTTTTGTATTTACGTAATAATCTGCTTGTTCATTTGCCTGTTATACTTTAGTTACTTAGAGAGGTGGAGGTGGCATGAGTGAGAGGTGGAGGTGGCGCGAGAGAGAGGTGGAGGTGGCGCGAGTGAGAGGTGGAGGTGGAGGCGGAGCGAGTGAGAGGTGGAAGTGGCGTGAGTGAGAGGTGGAGGAGAAATGTGAATAGAGAAAGAAGAAAGGAGGTGGGTATGATAATACACTGATAAGAAGGGAGGGGGTATGATAATATATATATATATAGAGATTCAAGATTGAATATGGTACTTATGTGTAAGCACCAGAATATCATATGGTACGGTATTATACAAAAACCATTCCAAAAGGATAGGTGATCAAAAAATCAAAATAAGCAACACGGATTTCAAAGATGATTGCAGTACGCACGTTTCATGCTACTCCATTTATTTAAGTAATGCGAGCATTACATCAAATGCAATATGAAGAGCAATCTTCAGCTGCACAAAAATGCAGAAAATTACAGTAGAATAGACATATTATAATTGTGGCAACATTTCAAATCCAAGTGGGAGAAAGAAACTGAACCTTTATAACATATATTCCTGATCTCTCACCTTAACATTTAATCTACTTGTGATAAATATGATTTCAACTTTGCTCCATGGAAGATTTTTTGCACACCACTTCTGCTATTGCTGTTAGTTTTCTCAATATGTAGCTTAACCCTATCTAGCTAATAAGAATAGGAAATTCTCATAAGTTTTTTACTTTATTTAACGCTTGACTTTAAAAGTATTTTTATTGTTGCTGTTATTACAGCAGTAGTTGTCTTGTTTTATTTTGTATTTTTAACTTAAATAATTATAATCCTTATGCCCTAAATTAATCGAATCCTTATTCAATTAATATTCTTTAATTATCCCAGGTTAACCTTGAAACAAATTCATGAATAATGAAACTTTTAATCAATCATCAGGTTCCTGTATTGAATATCCTTGTTATTTCCTAACATCTTTTTCTTTTTTCAGTCCCTTAAACCTTAGTAAACACATTATTATAAACTAATATAAATCCGATAATAATTTTTATTCACATTATAAAAATAAAGCTTACCTATGTGTCTCCTAAATAGTATCATTATTTATTTTCAGCTAAAATTTTTTTAAGATAATTCAAAATAGTTTTCATGAACCCAATATACTTAATATCTTTAAACTTTACACCCTATCCAGAGCCCCTGAATTCAATACTGACATTATTTCATGTTTTTTGTATAAACTAATTACATCTCATTTTATTTATTTTATTAACATACCTCTTATTGTTAAAATATTGGTTAAACTAATATTGTTATCTGTATAACTATACTGATACTCTATTCAGACTAAAAGAAAAAAACCTATTTGACCCATATACCTAGGGTTTTAATTCCTCAACATTTTGATAGTAGTAAAATGACCTGACCTACTCTGACCAGGGAAACCTTTATAATCTAATACATTTATAGCCTTGTCCATGCATACTGCTTACGCCTTCCCTTTCCTTAGAAGTAATTGTCCCTTATGCTATCACCATTAGATAAGAGACAATAAAATCAGAGACAGTTAGAACTTTTGCCTAGAATCAATTACTAGCCTGATAGACTCGGCTATGTCAAGATGGATTTATGTATTCTTCCTCCCACTTGGATTTTTATGTATTCTTTCTCCCACTTGGATTTTTATGTATTCTTTCTCCCACTTGGATTTGAAATGTTGCCACAATTATAATATGTCTTTTCTACTGTAATTTTCTGCATTTTCGTGCAGCTGAAGATTGCTCTTCATATTGCATTTAATGTAATGCTCGCATTACTTAAATAAATGGAGTAGCATGAAACGTGCGTACTGCAATCATCTTTGAAATCCGTGTTGCTTATTTTGATTTTTATATATATATATATATATAGATATATATATATATATATATATCAGATGTGGCCTTGTGGTAAGAAGCTTGGTTCCCAACAACACATTTCTGGGTTCAGTTCCACTGCATGGTACCTTGGGCAAGTGTCTTCTACTAAAGCCTTGGGCCAACCAAAAGCTTGTGAGTGGATTTGATAAATGGAAACTAAAAGAAGCCCGTCATATATGTGTGTGTGTATGAGTATGTTTGTGTATCTTTGTCTCTGTGTTTGTCCTCTACACCATCGCTTGACAACTGGTGTTGGTGTGTTTATGTCCCTGTAACTTAGCAGTTCGGCTAAAGAGACTGACAGAATACGTACCTGCCTTTAAAAACCAAAATAAGTCCAGGGTCGATTTGTTTGACTAAAAGGTGGTGCCCCAGCATGGCCATAGTCAAATGACTGAAACAAGAAAAAGATAAAACACACGTACACACACAAACATGTTATTTGATTGTGTGAGTATGTGTGTGTGTGTTATTTGAGTGTCTATATATTTTTAGTAAGCCAGTAGTGTTTGAAGCTGCAAAATCATTAGTAGGCCCAGTGTGGTGGTGGCGAAGCTGATTGGAGGGGGAGCTGAGAGTGTATAGGGTGACGGCGTGTGCCAGTTGTATCACATGTCCCTATCCCATTACCGTTTTCTCCCAGGAACCGACAGACTATCAGGTGCTAACATTCAAGATGGCTTGTCTTTGGTGGTATTTCTTGGCACTGTATCGTCGACGCCAAACTGACTGCACATATAATATGCACACACATACACACACACACGTACGCACGTATGCACACATGCTTATACATACATGTGTTGTGTGTGTGTGTACAAACATATATTTACATTTATACATATATATAATTTATATAAACACACACACAAATGCATGAACACATACCTGTATGTGTGTGTATGTGTGCACATAATATAGTTACATGTAATATATATATATATATATATATATATATATATATACATACACATGCACACACAAAGTGTGGTAACATATATAAAGAGAGAGAAAAATAAAAGGTGAGTATGTATATATATATATATATATATATATATATATATATATATATACATGCAGGTGTGGCTGTGTAGTAAGTTTTCCAACCACATGGTTCTGGGTTTAGTCCCACTCAGTGGCACCTTGGGCAAGTGTCTTCTACTATAGTCTCGGGCCAACCAAAGCCTTGTGAGTGGATTTGGTAGATGGAAACTGAAAGAAGCCCGTCATGTGTGTGCTGGAGCCTGGTGCAGCCTTCTGGCTCATCAGCCCTCAGTCAAACAGTCCAAC
>NC_142957.1:13926257-14058757 GCF_046866305.1 Octopus bimaculoides | reverse complement strand
AATTCCTGTTCAAGCTGTCCAACCCATACCAGCATGGAAAACTGACATTAAATGATGATGATGATGATGATGATGATGATGATGATGATGATACGCACACACTAATCCTGCTAAGGAATTGGTTTGGGAGGTTGTAAGTCTGTTTGCTTTGTTCTTTCTCAAAAAACTGCAATATTTCATGGGTTATTTTGTTTGTTTGTTTTTTTTTTGTTTGTTTTTCCTGCAAATCTGATGTTCATGAGTGAAGATAATGGTGGAATGGGATGGGTGCAGATTGGTGTCTGCCAGAAATATGCCATGCTCGTTGCAACTTTCAGTCACTTTGCTGTTATTACTGGAAGCAGCTAGACAAGGTTGTGTGTGCATATGTATGTAGGTACGCATGCAGGTGTGTATGTAAATATGTATGAGTCCAAGTATATGTATGTATATATATATATATATATATATATATATATATATATATATATGCATGTATGTGTGTATATGTCTGTGTGTGTACATTATTATATGAATGCATGTATGTATAGATGTGTTTGTATGTATGTGTGCAGGTGCTCATGCATTTAGACACACTTGTTCATGTGTGTGTGCATGTATTTCTGTGTATGTATATATCTATATATATGTATGTATGGATGTATGTACATCTGTATATGAGTGTATGCCCATGTGTATTTATAAATATATATATATATACATGCATACATACACACACACACACACACACACACACACACACACACAAATGTATATATATATATGGAACAGGTGCTAAATTTTTGGCATGTTTCACATGTCTTCACAGTTCCCTTAACAGCTTGCAAGTATAATTCCTTAATTAGCCATGTCCTTTCTGGCTTTGTAAAGCCCAGCTTTCTCAAGAGCCAATTAGTTACACACACTAGTGACCCAGAAAATTACTGGTATACATCTAAAGTTATAGTACACCTATTGCATGTGTGTGTGTGTTTGTATATATATATATATATATATATCTTTATATATATGTATATATGTAGAGAGAGAGATTACATACACATACAGATGTAGGCATGGCCGCATAGTAAGCAGTTTGCTTCCTAACCACTTGATGCAGGTTCAGTCCCACTACGTGGAACCTTGGGCAAGTGTCTTCTGCTATATCCTCAGGTGGACCAAAGCTTTGTGAATGAATTTGAAAGATAGAAACTGAAAGAAGCCCATCGTATATATATATATATATGTGTGTGTGTGTGTGTGTGTGTGTGCGTGCGCCTTTGTGTTTGTCCCTCAGTTGGTGTTGGTGTGTTTGTGTCTCTGTAACCTAGCAGTTCAGCAAGAAAGATCGATAGAATAAGTACCAGGCTTAAAGAAATAATGATTACAGATGTCGATTTATTTGACTACATAACGGAAAAAAATATTCTTGAAGGTGATGCTCCAGCATGGCCAAAGTCAAATGACCGAAACAAGTGCCAAAAAAAAAGAAATGTCCACTGGTGAGAGAGAGGTATTGAATTCAGAAAGATGGCTGAAGTTGTTGGAAAGATTAGAGATAATTGTACAGGCTTCTGCCAAATCGGCTGCCGGATGTGAACACGTTACTGTGTCAGGGAAGCGATACATTTAAAATATGATGATTGACAGAGGGTATTCGTCTGGTTACATGTCTTTGGACAGGTTCTAGTAAATCAATGTTTCTAGTAGATCAATATTTTGGATCTAGTAGATCAATGTTTTGGATCAATATTTTGGACAGGTTCTAGTAGATCAATATTCTGGACAAGACTGGGGGGTTCAAGGCTGGAGGGTTATGGACATACCATAACCTTGTATAGCTTAAAACAGATAGTTGATGAGTGGACGATAAAGGTTTTCCTCATTGATGCATTTAGCCATTTTGTTTATTTTCATCTGTTGTTCAGCTGATTCTGTAGATTTACTGCTAATCTGTTGAAATGTGTGTATTCAACAACAGAAATAGTTCCGAAATTTCCCTCATGGGGGCAATGACAAATGACCGAGACCTCTGACAATATGCCATGCTTGAGAAGAAGACCCATCAAACTAAGTGGAATCATAGTTGTGGCAGATTTTGGTGTCATGCAAATGGCACCTGTGCCAGTGGCATGTAAAAGCACCCATTACACTCTCAGAGTGGTTGGAGTTAGGAAGGGCATCCAGCTATAGAAACCATACCAAATCAGACTGGGGTCTGCTGCAACCCCTCAGCTTACCAGCCTTGGTCAAACCATCCAACCCATGCCAGCATGGACAATGGACTTTAAATGATGATGATGATTATGATGATGATCTCAAGAGTCTTTCTTACTACCTTTCTTGGATATTGTTTTAGCAACATTTCCACCACATATCGCGAGGCAGAATCTTCGTAGCTACCTCACGTGTGTACTCAAAATGTCTTCCACTGAAGCGTGACCGAATCCATATTTTTGGCGCCATCTTGCAGAGTGTTTAAGAGGCTTTAACCATGTCTTTTGTTCATTAACCTATTTCAAAGCTGCCTCTTGCTCTTGGATTGCAAAAACATAATGTTTCTCAAATGTGATGCGTTGTGATGTGATGTAACACTTCTGAATCATTCAAGAACGGTTACACTTCATGTTAAAATCATCACCATCATCCTTTTCGAGTTTAGGGTGAGAATACCAAAGTGCAACATCTTCATCATACACTGACAGTTTCCACACATCAGTGATTTTTCTTTCCGTGTGCGCGCACACACACACACACACCTGTATCAGTCATTGTATTGCTGCCATGATGGGGGTTCTGCCTTGAAGAATTTAGTTGAATAGATCACCATCTGTGTTTCCATTTTTAAGCCTAGTATTTATTCTATTGATCTCTTTTGCCAAACTATACTAAGAAATGTACAAAAAAAAAAAAAAAAAATGGTGCTCCGTCGGTTACGACGTCGAGGGTTCCAGTTGATCCGATCAACGGAACAGCCTGGCTCGTGAAATTAACGTGCAAGTGGCTGAGCACTCCACAGACACGTGTACCCTTAATGTAGTTCTCTGGGAGATTCAGCATGACACAGAGTGTGACAAGGCTGGCCCCTTTGAATTACAGGTACATCTCATTTTTGCCAGCTGAATGGAATGGAGCAAAGTGAAATAAAGTGTCTTGCTCAAGGACACAATGAGTTCAAAGGAATTGAACTCACGACCGTATGGACATGATCCAAATACCCTAACCACTAAGCCACGTACCTTCATATATATATATATATATATATATATATATATATATATATATATATATGTATATGTATATATATATATATATATATATATATATATATATATATATATATATATATATATGGGTGAGTGGACAAACAAAAGAAGACCGCTCAACAAATTTATTGAGAGTTACATGTATGGATCAAAACAGTTTTGAATCTCTGTTGTGATCCACATATATATATATATATATATATATGTATATATCTATCTATCTATCTATCTATCTATATATATATATATATATATATATATATATATATATATACACACACATGCACACACAACACACACACGCATACATGAAAGTCTTCCGCACAGTTTCTGTCAACTAAAGTCTCTCACAAAGCCCTGGTTGGCTCTCAGGGGTATGGTAGAAGACACTTGCCTAAAGGTGCCGCGCAGTGGGACCGAACCTGAAGCCATGGGATTTGTGAAAGCCAGCTTCCTAACCACACAACCATATACACACGTATTTACCCCTGCCAATAATAAAAGATAAAAGCAAGAAAAAAAAAAGCCCCTGCACAAACAACTGCATAAAGCCACCCGATGATGACATGGTGAGTACATCGTGGCCTTGTTGGGTGGGAGCCAGAAAAACATTCCGGTTCTACATAATGCCGCGTTTCTGAGAGCTTTGCACAAACACACACACGTTAGTAACTCGTTAGACAAAGAACGACTTTCATTGGAATTTTGTGCATCGTTAGTTCTGCTTCTCTATTAATTATTCCTAACGTGTGGCCCACCACCGCCACCACCGCCACTGCCATCAGTGCTGCTGCCACCTCTTTAACACTACCTTCTCCTCCTCCTCATCGCCCCCCCCTCTTCTCCGGCCCCACCATCACTATCTCTCACCTCTGTTTCTTTTTTTTCTCCTTTTTTTTTATATGAATGTATGTTTACATTGTGTGTGTGTGTGTGTGTGTGTGTAAATGCTGTATGCATGTGTAGGAATGTATAAATGTGTGCATTGTGTGTGTGTGTGTGTGTGCATGCACATGTTGCAGTGTATGTAGGATTGGATGAAGGTATGTATGTGTATATCTATATACATGTATATACATGCATGCGTATATGTTTGTTCCTGTTTTAGTTTATATATGAATAAATGCGTGTATATGAATACATGTATGTGTATTTATATGCATGTATGTATGCATATATATCTATATATATGTGCATGTGTGTATATATATGCGCGTGTGTGTAGGTATATGCATATACGTTTGTATGTATATGCATACATGTATGCGTGTTTTTATATATATATATATATATATATATGTATGCGTGTGTATGTGCTTGTATGTGGATAAATGTATGTGTTTGGGTGTGGATAAAAGTATAGGTGTAAATATGAATGCGTGTGTATGAATGTCAGTTTGTACAGGTAGATAAAGGTGTGAATGGATCGTCCTCATCCTCACCGTCCTTTAACGTCCGCTTTCTATGCTGGAATGGGTTAGATATATGTGTTTGGAGATGGATAGAGGAAAATGTAGTTACATAGGCACAGGTGTGGCTGTGTGGTAAGAAGTTAGCTTCCCAACCACATGGTTCTGGGTTCAATACCACTGTGCGGCAGGTGTCTTGGGCTGACCGAAGCATTGTGAGTGGATGTGATAGATGGAAACTGAAAGAAGCCCATCGTGTGTGCATGTGTCTTTCTCTCTCTCTGTCTCCCCCACCTCCACTGCTTGACAACTAATGCTGGTGTGTTTACGTCCTTGTAACTTCACAGTTCAGCGAGAGAAAAAAAGAAAAACCAATATGCGTGGCACCTTTGGCAAGTGTCTTCTACTATAGCCTCGGGCCGACCAAAGCCTTGTGAGTGGATTTGGTAGAGGGAAACTGAAAGAAGACCGTCGTATCTATATGTTTGTGTGTCTGTGTTTGTCCCTCCCAACATCTTAATTTTTGAGAGCTGTCAGGTTCATTTTTAGTATTCTCGTTAGTGAGAGCAGTCGAGTTCATTTCAGATATTCTCATTTTAAATATCATCTCTGGCTGATCGTTGAGAGGACGTTGGTGTTGCTTTGGCGGAGGTCCACGCTCTCTGAATGTTCTTGTTTTTGTTGTTGTTGTTGTTATTATTATCATTAAGGCAGTCAGTTAGCCAGCAAGCTTATCAAAGAATAATTAATGACAGAAGCAACATTAATATCAAAGACAATCTTTATATCCAACTTAGTAAGGATGCATTGTTAGAACGCCAAATACTGCAATATAAGCCTTCAGAGGTCCTCTCATTGGGGCATGGTGCTTAAAAGCAGACATATATCACAGCAGATGAGAACCATCTGTTATGGGCGCTGAAGCTCCCATATCACGTAATTTCAGTCTACTGGACTTCTTCAGTGGTAGGCATCCAGTAACTGCGTACCAGCCAAATCTCACCACCACAACATATAGAATTCCCTGTCTTCTCAGTTTGATGTCACAATTAGTCAGAATAAGTTTTAAGAATAAGTTTTAAGGATGGAAGCAGTTTTAGCACTAGAATATAAACTTTAGATCCAGCTTAATGTGGACGTCTTGTTTGTATGCCAAATACTGATGCATTAGCCTTCAAAGGTCCTCTTATAAATGCAGGTGCATAAAAGAAAGCACACACCTATATCAGAGAAGAAGGGAACCATCTGTTAAGGATGCTGAAACTCCCTCATCATGTAATTTCAGTCTACTGAACTTTTACAGTGGTGGGCGTCCGGTAAATACATGACAATGATGATGGTGGTGGTGGTGGTGGTGGTGGTGGTTACAGCTGCTGCTGTGGTCGTAGTGGTTGTGACAGTGATGGTGGTAGTCGTAGTAGAGGTAGTAATTGTATGAGTGACAAGGACAATGGTGGTGATAGTTTTGTTGTTGTTGCTGCTATTGAGGTGGTAGTAGCCATTGTGGTGGTGGTAGTGGTGGTGTTAGTTGCAGTACAGGTGGTAGTTGTAGTGGTGGTGGTGGTGGTGTTGACAATTGTAATAGTAATGTTGATGGTGGTGGTGGTAGTTGTAGTAGTGGTGGCAGCGGTGGTTGTAGTGGTGATGTTAGTTGTAGTACAGGTGGTAGTGGCGGTGATTATGTTAGTTATTGTTGTGGTGGTAGTATTGGCAACGGTTACGACTTTCATGATGGTGTTGACAATGATTATTGTTGTTGTTGTTGTGATGCTGATGATGATGATGTTGACAATGGTATCGATGCAACTTTTGAGGAATTATGGGATTGATAACAATAAAAGTGATACAGTTCTATATTTAAGAGATGAGGAATTATTTACATTATTTACATTATTTACATTCGACGGATATTTGTCCTCATCTTGTTTGTTGTTAACACAACGTTTCGGCTGATATACCCTCCAGCCTTCGTCAGGTGTCTTGGGGGAAATTTCGAACCTGGGTTCTCATTCCTAACGATGTTACTATTATTATATTATTATTACTATTATTATTATTAATCAGGTCGCTGCCGTGAATCGAACTCAGAATCTTGGGGTTAGTAGCCTGCGCTCTTAACCACTACGCCATATGCCCGTGGCATAATATAATAATAGTAACATCGTTAGGAATGAGAACCCAGGTTCGAAATTTCCCCAAGACACCTGACGAAGGCTGGAGGGTATATCAGCCGAAACGTTGTGTTAACAACAAACAAGATGAGGAGAAATATCCATCAAATGTAAATAATGTAAATAAAAGTGATGTTGACGATGATGACTGACAATGATGATGATGATTATGACGATGTTGATGACAATAATGATGATGATAGTGGAAGTGATGATTTAAGAAATTATTATTAGATTTGCTCTCTTTCTTGTTGGGGCGGGGGTTGTTTTTTTTTTTTTTTCCTTGCCGTAGATTTATGCGATTCTATCTCTTTTCTCCAACTACCCGGGTACATGTAACACACTCATTTGGCAGTGTTCCAGCCACCCAAGGAACCGGGGTGGAGTGGTAGGTGTTGGTGTGGGTTAGGGTTGTTTTAGCAGTTCACCCTCCCTACCCGCTGACACTTAAAAGACAGACAGACAAGCAGAAGCAAGAGCAGAACTCATATATATACACACACATATATATACAAGTATATGTATATATATATTATATACATATACATACATATGCACATATACACATACATGCACACACACACACATACAGACATATATAGACTTACACACATACATATATGTCCACACACACATGTATACATACACATCCATACAAATACACACATCCATTCACATACACACACATGCGTGCACACATATATATATATATATATATAAAAAATATGTATATATCACAGGCGCAAGAGTGGCTGTGTGGTAAGTAGTTTGCTCACCAACCACATGGTTCCGGGTTCAGTCCCACTGCGTGGCCCCTTGAGCAAGTGTCTTCTACTATAGCCTCGGGCCGACCAAAGCCTTGTGAGTAGATTTGGTTGACGGAAACTGAAAGAAGACCGTTGTATATATGTATATATATATATATTTGTGTGTCTGTGTTTACGTCCCCGTAAATTAGTGGTTCGGCAAAAGAGACTGATAAAATAATCCAACCAATCATTCGGCATCTTAAACTCAACATGGAAATACACACACACACACACACACACACATATAAAGAATCTAGAAAGGCTTTGGAATCAAAGGTTTCAAAAAATTGATGTAGTATTGTATGTATGTGTGTGTGTGTGTGTGTATATATGTATATATATATATATATATATATATATATATATATATGTATATATATATATACACACACACACATATATATGTATGTATTTATGCATGTATATCTGATTTTTTTCTTAACCCGGGATGGTTTTTTGGGTGAATACACTCTAAATGAAACAAATATTAAATTTGTTTAAATAATTGAATGAAATACAATCTATTAATTAATGCAAATTAGCGAAGATTGTTAGAGGTTCTAAACCACCAGTGTCCTGAAAGTTGGTGCTGTACCTGTACGCATGCATGTATGTGTGCGTGTTATATTTTATGTGTGTGCATGTATGTGTATATGTGTGTATATGTATATATATATATATATATATATATATATATATATATATATATATATATATATATAAACATTACAAATTAAAAGGGTAAAGGTTTATCAATTTATTAATTTATTAATAAATCAACAATTAATAATTTTTACCAAGCCCTTCGGTATGTAAGCACCATTATCTGTGGAGAACTTATTTAAAAGTTCATATACATTTATAAACATAATTAAGGGATCAGCAAATATTTGCTGATCCCTTAATTATGCTTATATATATATATATATATATATATATATATATATATATATATATATATATATATCATTTCATTAAGAATGAAATATCCAATTTTGAACTAAAAGTTTATTTTACTTTATCTCAACAAGAAGCAATGCAGTTAATCAAAGTATGCACCTGTATTATCAACAGAATTTTGCCATTTTATCTGTAGCTTCTTTATGCCAGCAGCGAAGAATTATTGAGAGCAAGAGGTGATGAAATCACGAAAGGCTGCTTTTGCATCTTCTTCAGATTTGAAGTTTTTTTCCTTGCAAAAAGTTGTCTGATGCCTGGAAAACATGATGGTCAGTTGGTGCAAGGTCTGGTGAATGTGGTGGACGACAGAATACTTCCAAGTTCAGTTCCTGTAACTTGAATAGTGTTCTTTGTGCAACATGTGGTCGAGCATTGTCTTGCAAGAGAATTGGTCTGTCTCTATTGACCAATCTCCGTTGTTTAATTGCAAGTTCGTTCATCGTTTCATCCATGGTTGATGTATACATCCGCTGTAATTGACATCCCAAGTCTCATGAAGCTGTAGTGGATGACACCAGTGCTGGACCACCAAACAGGCAGCACTTGGGTTTTTGGTGAATGTTCTCTTTTGGATTGTGTTTTGGCACTTTTGTCTCTATTCAACCACCATGCAGAATGCTTTCTATTATTGAAAAAAAATCCATTTTTCATCACACGTAACAATACAATGCAAAAATGGTTCACTTTTATGCCATGACAGTAAAGAACAGCAAGTTTCAAGACGACATGTCGTTTGATGCTCATTAAATTCGTGTGGTACCCACTTGTCCAGTTTCTTTACCTTGCCGATTTGCTTCAAATGGTCCAATACAGTTGGAATCAAAGCATCAAACCTTGCTGCTAACTCAGGCATAGTTTGAGATGTATCCGCTTCTACTACAGTTTCCAGCTCATCATTATCCACCTCAGGTCTACCACAGGGCTGATTTTCAAGGGTAAAGTCACCAGATCGGAACTTCTTAAACCATCAACGTACATAAAAACTACTCAGCCCACAGTGCAGGGTAGTTGCTGTTAAAAAGAGCATCCAGCTGTAAAAACTGTGCCGAAACTGACCTTGTTTGTGCTGGTGCCACATAAAAAGCACTCAGCCCACTCTGTGGGGTGGTTGGCATTTGGAAGGGCATCAAGCTGTAAAAACCCTGCCAAAACTGACCTCGCCTGTGCTGGGACCATGTGAAAAGCTTTCAGTCCACCCTGTGGAGTGGTTGGTATTAGGAAGGGCATCCAGCCATAAAAACAATTCCAAAACGGGCCTTGAAGCTTGCTGCACTCTTCTTTCGAGCCAGCTCCTGTGAAACCCACCAACCCATGCCAGCATAGAAAGCAGAAATTAAATGAGGATACATATATACATAGACACACACACATGCATGTGGTTATCACAGCTGGCAACTCACGTCTAGTTATTTGAATTTTACATTCCCGCTCATCAGACTGGATACAAAATATAGAAGCGTAAATAACCGTTGAAATCTTTACACTCAATACCATTTTGAACTTGTTGCTTGTATCTCTATCTACATGTACAATATAAATACACACACACACACACACACACACATAATGCATAATACATATATGTGAATGTATGCATGCGCATGAGAAGTATACATATGCAACAGACAGACAGATTACCCAGGTAAAAGCATGGGTGTCTGTGTTGATGGGAGCTTGTCTGTGATATTTATATATATATATATATATATATATATATATATATATATATATATATATATATATATACATGTAAATATATATATTTATCTATTTCTCCTCTCCCCGAGCAGATAAATCTTTCATGTTTCACTATATATATATATATATATATATATATATATATATACACACACACACACACACACTCATTATATATCATATTATAAGTGATGTGTGCAAGTTGGTTCAAGGACAGAAGTGAACTGTTTAAGCAGACAAATATATCTATAAATACTCACACACAACCACACGCATTATTATTATTATTATTATTATTATTATTATTATTATTATTATTATTATCATTATTATTATTATTGTTGTTGTTGTTGTTATTATTTAAGGTAGTGAGCTGGCACAATCCGTAGCGCGCCGGGCAAAACGCTTAATGGCATTTCGTCTGAGTTCAAATCCTGCCAAGGTAGACTTTGCCTTTCATCCTTTCGGGGTTGATAAAGTACCAGTTACGCACTGGGGGGGGGGGGGTCGATGTAATCAACTAGTTCCCTCCCCCCCAAATTTTGGGCCTTGTGCTTTTAGGAGAAAGGATTGTTATTATTATCGAAAAGGTGGAAAGGTGGCAGATTCTTTAACACCCTGGACAAAATGCTTAGCAGCCTAGCTTCTGGCTGAGCCCAAATCCCGCCTTTCGAGGTCAGTAAAACAAATACCAGTTGAGCACTGGATTGATTTAATTAACTAACCCCTCCCCTTAAACGTCAGGCCTTGTGTCTGTAGTCAAAAGGATTATCCATATTAGGGTGGTGAGCTGGAAGAAGTGTTGTTGTGTATATGTATATATTAATTCGTCCTCAGTTGAAAGACACCTGTTGTTATGTCCTGTTATTTATATTTGTGTAACATTCTCCATTTTTTTCCTGTCCTTGTTTTCGTATACATTCGCTGCTTTCTTCCAAGGAATCTAATGCTCTTAGCTTAGTTTTTCCTTGAGGCTGGCCAGTTTGGAGCAATCTCGAGTATAACCAGCCGAAATTGCAAAGATAATTTGTTTTCTTTGTATCGTCTGTCTGGATGTTTTGTTGTCCCCTTTTTTGTATCACCTAACTGTTTGGATGTTTTACATTCTTGTCCCATTTTATTCAATTTTAGAAAAAATTGAAACATGTCTTTGACAATTGCGGAGTATATTGAACTCATTTTGAGTTTGATTTTTGGCCAAACCTGTATATAAGTAATCGTTATGCACATACACACATGTATATATGTACATGCACATCATCATCATCATCATCATCGTCGTCTAACGTCTGCTTTCCATGCTAGCCTGGGTTGGATGATTCGAGTGAGGACTGGTGAAACCAGATGGCTGCACCAGGCTCCAATCTGATCTGGCAGAGTTTCTACAGCTGGATGCCCTTCCTAACGCCAACCACTCCGAGAGTGTAGTGGGTGCTTTTTACGTGTCACCAGCACGAAGGCCATTCAGGCGGTACTGGCAACGGCCACGCTCGAAATGGTGTATTTTACGTGCCACCCGCACAGGAGCCAGTCCAGGGGCACTGGCAACGATCTCGCTTGAAAGTCCTTATTTCTTTTTTATGCTCGGTTATAATAAAAACAATTTTACATTAATTTGATGGCTTACTCTGTACTTTTGTAGAGTACAGGTTATTTTTAAACAAGAACACTGTTGACAGTGACTTCAAAGCTACTCCCAACATTATTCTTGTTTAAGAATAAACTTTTCTACATATATACATATATATATATATATATATATATATATATATATATATATATATATATATATATACTGCAAATTATATTTATATTCAGTCTGTACCTATATGAATGCTCATATGTATATGTGTGCGCGCGTGTGTGTGTGTGTGTGTGTGTGCATATACCCGTGGCACACGCAGACGCATACCCAACACACTCAGAATAGTAGAAATGTGAGTCATGCTGGCATTGGAGGAGGGGCAGGGGGGGGATGATAGAAATAACAACAACAACAATAATAATAATAATAATAATAATAATGATGATAATAATAATAATAATAATAATAATAATAATAATAGCAACAACCTAATCTCAACAGGATCCAACTAGATCACAGAAATGACAAATTAGAAGATAGCTTTTTCTCTTTACTGCCATTCACTGCTGTAATAGCAGCAGCAGCAGCAGCGGCGGCGGCGGCAGTGGTGGTGGTGGTGGTGGTTCTTATTACATCTGCTTCTCACCTGCAAGATTTCAAAGGTGTGATGGTGGTGGTGGTGGTGGTGGTGGTGGTGGTGAGATATTGCATGGCTGGCTGGCTACCTGGCTTGTTGGTTACCTGGCTGCCTGGTTTGTCCGGTGGTGGTGGGGGGGGGGGAGGGGAAGGGCTGCTTTGTAGCCGAGGCTGGGTGTCGGCGGCGGCGGTGGGGAGCGGAGCGAAGATGGTTTTGCTCCTTGGAGATGGGTGGCTGGATAGACACTCGGAAAGACGGGCAGTCGGGTGGGCATGGAGCCGCCGTGTGTGCCACCTGCAGCAGCCCTTCAGCTTTACTGAGCTTTACTGAGGGGTCAGTAGACTGACCCCTCTAGTTACACTACCGTAGTTAAGAACAGGCAGATACATACGTAACTGTATAGCTGGATGTATGGAACACCAACCACTCCAAGAGTGTAGTGGGTGCTTTTTACATTCCACTGGTACAAGTACCAGGTACTGGCACCAGGTCTTCTCATTGCTCAATGTTCAAAGGGTACTTTTTACAAGTCAGTTACATGAGACTGGCATTGGCCATGACCCCTATTGGAAAAGGAAAAGGGGAGAGAGAGAGAGAGAGAGAGAGAAGGCTGTGGGCTGGCACACAGTTTTTTTATTGGAAATGTGATGCTGCTATCAGATGTTCTTGATGATTTAAATGAAGCATCAACAATTCTGCATGTGATGGTCCTGGTAAATTCAAGACCCCTTCCCAGCAGCCACAGGGGCATCACCCTCTTCTCCAACCCGAGCAAGTTCTTCACCAAGGTCCTCCTCAGCTGTGCTCTTCCCAACATTAGAAACATGCTGCCCACAACGAGTGAGATTCATGCCAAACAGATCTACAACTGAACATATTTTTGCCCTTCGTCTGAACCCAGAACCGTGCGGTTGGGAAGCAAAATTCTTCATCATCATCATCATCATCAACAACCTCTATACGCCACTGTCTGAAATCCTAGCTCTCATGGGGCCAGTTGCCCAGCTCCCATGGCTTATAAGTGGTCAAGACCATAACATCCCCCCCCTTTAACAGAGGGGCCTGTCAGTTGTAGGGTCATGCATTTGCGGCCGAGTGGACTGAGGGCAATATGAAATGGCCCGTTTGCTCATGAATCAACAATGCACTACCTGGTCTAGGTATCGAACCTGCAACCTCACAATCATGAGTGGAACACCCTAACCGCTTGGCCACATGCCTTCGCTCATCCTTGTGCATGTGTGGTGGTGGTGTTGGCGGTGGTGAGGGTGGGTTGATTTTAATAAAGTACCACTCGAGTACTAGGGAGGGAGGGAGGGGGGGTCAATGGCATCGCCTTAATCTGTTCCCTCCACAAAAGTGCTGGCTTTCTGCCTGATTCAGAAACCATTATAATAATGGCTATTAAACATTATAATTATTATAAAAGAAAGCCATTATCACCATCACCATCATCGTCATTATCATTATTATTATTAATCTGTTTGATATTTGTGTTTATTTGTTTACTTTTCCCTGCCAACCCCCCACCCACCCCACCCCACCCCACCCACTGCCCTCGTCTTGCCTTACGTCTTTCTGAAACTGATATCAATCGCCCGCCGCCGCTGCCGCCACCGCTGCCAACCCTTGCTCTCGTTCATCATCCCCACCACCACCACCACCACCACCACCACCAACACAGCGTCTACCAACAACAGCAAATGCACATTATTTTTTTTTTTAGTTGTTTTATTTGTCTTTTATACATTTTAATTTCTTAACGCTGTTGCTGTTGTTGTTGTTGTTCGTTGTTGTTTGTTGTTGCTTTATCTGTGTAGCAGCGATACCTTTACGGAACTCCGGACCTCTCCATATCATTTATTCCATTCATCTGCTGCTCACTTGAGGGAAGAAAAAAGAAAGAAAAAAAGAAAGGAAACAGAGTTGCTAAGGAGTAAAAAATTCTGAGAATAAAGTGATTATATGCGCGTGTGCGTGTGTGTGTACATATGTATGTGTGTGTATGCGTACATATGTATGTGTGTGTATGCATGTATGTATGCATGTATGTATGTATGTATATATATATATATATATATATATATATATATATACACACGTACACATGCAAATAGATGTACACACACATGTATGTATATATACACACATGTGTATGTATGTATGTATATATATATATATATATATATATATCTATATTGTATGTGTATATATATGTGTTTGTGTATGCATGTATATATTTATATACACACACACACATGCACATGTGTATAGATACGTGTGTGTATGTATATATTTATATAGATATGTGTGTGTGTGTATATATATATATATATATATATATATAATAGTTTGCATATATGTGTGTGTGTGTGTATATTTCCAGCTAAAAGCAAATTCAGAAAAATACATACACGGTGGTGCACCAGCATGACCGCAGCCACTTGGCTGAAACACATAAATAAATAAATAAATAAATAAAACACGCATACATATACACACTTGCACATTAATACATGTATGTATACGCATGCATGTGTGTGTGTGTGTGTGTATGCATCATACCAATAAAAATGATATGGAACAAACAAACAAAAACATGGGATTCTTGGAAGAATTCAACGTATTTTCCTGTTAATTGTTGGTATCGTAAAATCTTTGAGTGGTCTATGTTTATCTCATACCACCAACGAACACTTCAATTGTCTGCAAGAGCCTCCGACTGTGAGAGTGTGTAGCAAGCCAAGAACAGAGCAACACTGTACTGTGGAAACAGGGGAGCTGTTGGTGTGCCGCTTCTGTGTCTAGTCTCAACTGAGCCACCAGTTATTGAGTGATCCTTACTTGTGCCATGAAAGGAACAAGTTTCTAGTGAGCTATGAAGGATGTGGGCTTCTACTGAGTTGCAGAAATCGTAGGCTGCTATTGAGCCAGAGGATCAGCGATGTCGTACTGAGCCTTGGAAGAAGCACACTTTGGTTGAGTCGCCAGAAGCATGAGCTCCTATGAGCCACGATAGGAGCATGTTTTGTGTTGGGTCAGAAAAGAAGCAAGTCACATTTGTGCTATGAAAGAAATGAGCTTCTATTAATCAAAGAAAGAGCAAGTCTCATGAGGATTTGTGAAAGATGGAAGTCTCAGTTGAGCTATGAAAGGAGTGAGCCATGAAAGCAGTTAGCTGATCCATGAAAGCAGTTAGCTGATCCATGAAAGCAGTTAGCGGATCCATGAAAGCAGTTAGCTGATCCATGAAAGCAGTTAGCTGATCGATGATGCAGTTAGCTGATCCATGAAAGCAGTTAGTTGAGTGACAAAAGACTTATGTCTCGTAGTGAAGGAAAGTGCAAGTTGAGCTATGAAAGGCATGAGCCTCTCTTAGTCACAAAAAGAGTAAGCAGTTTCATATTGAGCTGTGAAAGAAGCAAATTTTAGTTGATCCATGAAAACAGATAGCCTCAGTTGAGTGACAAGCTGTGGTGAAAGAGTACAGCAGGGTTCGCCACCATCCCCTGCCGGAGCTTCATGGAGCTTTAGGTGTCTTCGCTCAATAGACACTCACAACGCCCTGTCTGGGAATCGAAACCACGATCCTATGACTGCGAGTCCGCTGCCCTAACCACTGGGCCATTGTGCCTCCACTATACGATATATCCTACGTTTTGTATAATGATAAACTAAGGAGCCTTTTTATGTATACCACTAGATTAACTGAATTCATATATTGTGACTTATATATATATATATATATATTTCGTTTTTGGATTTGGTTTGCAGGATTCTTTATGTGAGTTTGTGTGTTGAAGCATATTCTGTTGTGTCTGGGGAGAGTCATTTTCTTATCGTGCCTTAAAATTTAACACACTCACCGGTAACATTTCCACTTTTAACGAAATTTTAGGAAAATTTTAGGAAAATAAAAATAATAAGTGGAAATTTTAACGGTGAGTGTGTTGAATTTTAAGGCACGATAAGTAAATGACTCTCCCCAGACACAACAGTATATATATATATATATATATATATATATATATATATATACCTATTTATTTATTATGGGTGTGTTCTATAAAGGAAACTAGTCAACTCTAAACCTCTTTCTACTCTACACCAAGTATTGAGTTCTAGCTATATCAGGTAACATTTGCACCGAGTAAAACATACCCTAATATATGGTTTGTAGTTCTTACATTATAGTATATGTGTATGTGTGTATATATATATATATATACACACACATATACACACACGTGTGCATAGTCTTCTATCACTCTTTACCTGAAGGTGGCCTACTACAGGCCATGTTTGGGCTGTGATTTCATTTCCAGTAATACACACACACACATACGTACATACACACATACACACACAAAAAAAAATGATAAAGATAAAACCAAAACACATTGTTTATGGCCTATTTCTATTTATAGTGTTCTACTGGCCTCTTTGGTAGGAATAGAGATACGCAAACGCACACATGCACACACAAGCACACACACGTGCATGCATGCACACACACATACGCACAGACACACACATAAACACACTTATAGATAACCATACTTGCATTCAAACATACACATGCTCAATGCTCATATGCATGCACACACATCCACATACACACGTGCACTCACTCACACACATACATACGTGCACTCACTCACACACATACATACATGCAGAGGATAACACACACACGCACACGTTACATATGCTCACACTGATATACACTCGCATATACACCTGCATTACATACAGATAAGTTGGTCTGTTGTATGTGTGTGTGTGTGTATATATAGAGAGAGAGAGTAGAAGCGCAATGGCCCAGTGGTTAGGGCAGCAGACTAGCGGTTGTAGGATCACTGTTTCGATTCCCAGACCGGGCGTTGTGAGTGTTTATTGAGCGAAAAACACCTAAAAGTTCCATGAGGCTCCGGCAGGGGGTGGTGGCGAACCCTGCTGTACTCTTTCACCACAACTTTCTCTCACTCTTACTTCCTGTTTCTGTTGTACCTGTAATTCAAAGGGCCAGCCTTGTCACACTGTGTCACGCTGAATATCCCCCGAGAACTACGTTAAGGGTACACGTGTCTGTGGAGTGCTCAGCCACTTGCACGTTAATTTCACGAGCAGGCTGTTCCGTTGATTGGATTAACTGGAATCCTCGACGTCGTCAGCGACGGAGTGCCACGATATATATAAATATATCTATATACACACACACGCATATCTACATATATATCTAGGTTGTATCAGGCCAGTTACCCCCCTCCCCCCTAGGAGAATCCCCCTGATGACAACTACCCCCTAGGACAATTACCCTCCTTGATTAATTACCCCTTCTCCAATATATTAATAAGTTTTAAATCATCATCTGTTGTCCTCAGGGGGGTGGGGTGGCTATTGTCCATGGTGGGGGTAAATGTCCTGGACTCATATAGGTGCAGGCGTGGCTGTGTGGTAAAATAATTTGCTTCCAAACCACATGGTTCTGGGTTCAGTCGCCTTGTGTGGCACCTTGGGCATGTGTCTTTTCTTCTTCTAGCCTCAGGTTGACCATAGCCTTCTGAATGGATTTTTATAGATGGAAACTGAAAGAAGCCCTTACGTGTGTGTGTGTGTGTAGTTGTTTAGCCCAAGGTCAGTGCTGATCCAGCAGACCTATGATCAAAGACGTTCCAGCTGTGACCATCCTGTCTTCTATTGAGACATCGTGTATCTAGGACTACATCATCTAAAGCGTCCTTCCTTGCTGATGTTGTTGTTTAGCCCCAGGACCAAAGGCGTTCCACCTATGACCATCCAGTCTTTTATTCAGACAAAGCCAATCTAAGAACACTTCATTTAATGTCCTTCCTTATTCGTTGTTTAGCCCCGGGTCAGCCTTGATCCATCAAAGGCGTTCCAGGTGTGACCATCCTGCCTTTTTATTCTGCCATAGTGTATCTAGAATTACATTATCCAATGTCTTTCTTTCTTATTGAAACTCACTCAGCTGTGGTTTGAAGGAAATTTCGCTGCTATTTCTAACAGATCCAAGGATCACGAAAGAGTTTCTTTGCTTGACCCTTAAACGAACGCTTGCGGTTTTTGGTGTCGTTATTTAACCCAAGGTCAGCGCTGTTTGAACACACCTATGATCAATGGTGATCCAGTCGTGACCTTTTTGTGTTTGTTTTTTGTTTGTTTTGCATACTAAAGGCTACGTTATCTAGAGTGACCTTCCTTATTTAGAATGGTACTGTGTGATCTGAGAAGATATAGCTGCTCTTTTGAATCTGCAGGTTCGAAAGATAAGGAATACCTTTGGCGATTCACGTAGTGGATGTGCATATGTATATACCTATATATATATATATGTATGTGTCTGTGTATTATATATATATATATATATATATATATATATATATATATATATATATATATATATATATGTATGTATTTATATGTGTGTATATATATGTGCGCGCGCGCGAGCATGGGGTGTTTTCCTCTTCAGCCGAAAATTTATCGTGACGTCATCGCGGGAGATACCTCATGCCGCTACACGTGACGTCGTCGATATGCTTGTTTTATTGCGAAAGTAATACCAGCTGCTGCTAATCTCCCCCACCCCACCTTTCTCCCTTCCACCACCATCTGCCTCTGTGTGTGTGTGTGTGTGTGTGTGTGTGTGTGTGTGTGTGTATGTATATATATATATATATATATATATATATATATATATATACAAACTTTTCTACTATATATATATATATATATATATATAGAGAGAGAGAGAGAGAGAGAGAGATGTGTGTGTGTGGATACATATGAAAGAAAGTAGATATATATATATAATTTACACCCATGGATATGTAAATATACATACGTAATGAATATATATGTATAATGTATCTATTTGTATGTATGTATGTATGTATATGTGTATGCATATATGTAAATATATATATATATTTATGTGTGTGTGTGTGTATATATATATATGTGTATGTGTGTGTATGAGTGCGTGTGTGTGTGTAAATATATAATTTACACGCATAGATATGTAAATATAAATACATAATATATGCATGTGTATACATATATAAATTGTATCTATGTTATAATGTATCTATATTTGTGCATGTATGTGTGTGTGTATATATATATATATATATATATATATATATATATATATCCATGTGTATGTATATATATATTTATATACACACACACGCACACACACACACACACACACACACACAACACATAAGTTAAACAGATGAGTGCTACAAACAGACCCTATCAACTGATTGACGTCATAAGAACCGTTGCTAGGCAACAAATTTGTTTGGTTAGAGAGTTGAAAATAACACGATGTTGTTCTGTTGACTGACGCACACACACACACACACACACACTTGCAGACAAACGTATGCACACACTCACACAGGTACCCATATGCACACACTCACATATATACACGCACTCACACACACGTATACTCTCACACACACACACACATGTATATAAAACATGTCAGGACGATCTCCATTATTTTTTTATGTGTGTGTGTGTATGTGTATGAAGAGGCATGCATTCACATATGCGCATGTGTAGACATAGGCCAACACATATGCACCTAGTTTAATATGTATGCACAAACTCACGCATACACTCACTTACACAAATGCATACCACTCCAGTACATGTATACATACACACACACACATATACGTACATACATATGTACATATGTATGTATATGCATACGTGCTTGCATACAAACATTCGTACACAATATATGCAAACTCACACACACAAATACATACACACACACACATCTATGTACACTGTCACATACATGTGTAGATACATATACACACAGATAAATACACACATCTTTGTATACTGACATATGTATATATATATATATATATATATATATATATATATATATACACACACACACATTTATGTACACTGACACATACACATATATAAATATACACACATTTAAATACACAGACACATATGTATATATATATATATATACATACATTACACACAATATATGCATGGACATTCATAAAAGGTGTCTGTGTGTACAAAGAGAAAAACAAGATGTGTTTACATCTGTTTAAAGTTCCACAGCAAAAGGTTGGAACCCCCCCCCCCCCAAAAAAAAAAACACAGTAGCAAAATTCTTAGACTTAGGTTTTTCCAATAACGTGTTATATGAAATAGTGAGCAAAGGATATATATATTTGTGATGACTTTTGGTAAGCAGCATCAATATTTACAATTCCGTAAATAATAATAATAATAATAAATTTGCCAGATCAGATTGGAGCCTGGTGTAGCCATCTGGTTCACCAGTCCTCAGTCAAATCGTCCAACCCATGCCAGCATGGAAAGCGGATGTTAAACGATGATGCTGATGATGATGAGTACTTTATAAGATTAAAGCTTATAAGCAACTGTAACGGAGCATATAAGCCCTCGATGGAAAAAAACTTATTTTTTCCATTGAGGGTTTATATGTCCTGTTATTAGACTATTTTCGTTAGTTCATTGCACGGTGATTGCTTATAAGCTTTAAGCTTATAAAATACTATTATATATATATATATATATATATATGGTTTTGACCGAGACCTTTGGAAATGTGCTGTGCGTGAGAAGACCCGGCAAGCCAAGTAAGATCGTTGCCAATGCCCCTGGACTGGCTCTTGTGCGGGTGGCATATAAGATGTACCATCCTGAGCGTGACCGTTGCCAGTACCGCCTGACTGGCCTTGTAGGGCTTTCGAGCGAGATCATTGCCAGGGCCCCTGGACTGGCTCTTGTGCGGGTGGCACATAAAAGACACCATTTTGAGCGTGGCCGTTTTTGTGCGGGTGACACGTAAAAGCACCCACTACACTCTCTGAGTGGTTGGCATTAGGAAGGGCATCCAGCTGTAGAAACTCTGCCAAATTAGATTGGAGCCTGGTGTAGCCATCCGGTTGCACCAGTCCTCAGTCAAATCGTCCAACCCATGCTAGCATGGAAAGCGGACGTTAAACGATGATGATGATGATGATGATATGGTTTTGAGTCTGCTTCTCTTCTGGATATATGAACTACTGACAGTATATATATATATATATATCAAAGTGTGCAGTATTATATATCCATCACTGCTGATCTTACCAATCGGTTTCACACTCAGGGGTTCAACGGAGTGTTAGGTAACAGTTCGATTATGTAACCCTGTGCTCTTCAGAGGTAGTCGTTGAAGCCATACATTCAGCATTCACCTCTCATACCCTCTGACTTTATGGTACTCCATACTCCTCTTGAAATAATTTCATTGATCAGGTCTTCTGCGTTTCCAATTACCTGGCCATTCTACATTACACTTGAGAACATGACCTTCATACAAGACAGTAAAAGCATGATTTCAGATTAGATTTGGCTGCTATTTCTAGCATATATTCAGTGACTGCGAAAACAAGTCCCACGGGATATTTCGAGGGTGGATTGTGATGGGTAGTATCAGTCTGTGGTGTACGGGATTAAAATACCGCGTGTTATTTAGAAGCATTGGTTTGCATTCTGGGTTCAAATTCTTTTGAGGTCAAAGATGGTAGCAATGATGATGATGGTGGCGATGATGATGATACTTATAATGGTGGTGGTGGTGGTGGTGGTGGTGATGATGATGCTGCTTGTCGCCTCAGTGATGGATGATTCTGGTAATGTGGTATGTGTAAGTGAAGATTGATGGCATACAATAGTTGTATGTGTGATTGTTTATAGATAGATAGATGTATACACACATCTATATATGTCATGTAATATATTTATCAATCTGTATTCATATGTGTGTGTATATATATATATATATATATATATATATACACACACATATGTATATATATATATATATACATACATATATGTATATATGTGTATATGTGTGTGTGTATACATTATATATATCTACACACACCGCATACACACACAGAGAAATATACATCATCATTTAACGTCTGTTGACCATGTGTGTATGTGTATGTCTGTACATGTGTGTGTGCATGTGATGCAGTATGTGTACATGTGTGATATGGTGTGTGCATGTGTGATGTACTGCATGTGTGCGTTCATATGTGCATGTGTGTGTATGTTTGTGTATATGTTTGTGTGCATGTATATATATACATATATATATATATATTAATAAATTATAGGGTGGCAAAGAAAATTTTAGAAATTTTATTTACCACCAGTGGCCTAGCGAGAGTAAAAACAGTCAATAGACTATGTATTATTCATTAGAAATGCAGAGACGCCTATAATAGGACATCTACTCGCTAGAAATAGCAGCAAAAATACTACATACCACAAAAGTTAGGGATAATTTCGAAAGGAAATGAAAAATAAAAACTTTTACCAATCTATATTCTGTACCATGGTTTCAAGTCAATTTTAGTAAGATAAAGATTATATCTTACAAGGTCAGACTTTCGTCAGCAGAATTTTGCTGCTATTTCTAGCGAGTAGATGTCCTATTATAGGCGTCTCTGCATTTCTAATGAATATATATATATATATATATATATATATATATATATATGTTTGTGTGTGTGTGTCATGACTTTATTTGTGTGCACATATATGTGTCTCTTTGTTTGCATGCGTGTATATGTAAATGTATAGCCGAGCTTATGTATACATGCATGTATGAGTGTGTATACATGTGTCTGTGGTTGGTGTATGTGTGTGATATATGTATGTTTGTCGACATGTATGCATACATATGTGTATATCTGAACATATATAGAAATACAGATGTGTGTGTGTGTGTCTTTATATGTATGTGTGTGTGTGTGTACATAAATATATATTTGTTTGCGTGTATGATTTGTACATGATACATATATATATATATATATATATATATATGTATGTGTGTGTGTGTGTGAGTGTATACATGTTTACATCTGAACATATATATATATATATATATATATATGTATGTTTGTGTGTGTGTATGTGTACACACATGTAAATGTGTATACACACACACATGCATTCATGTAGACGCAATTACTTTGCTTTCTGATTTTCCATAACTACTGACTGTTTGTCATTTGCTGGCTGCAATGAGACTGTTTATATATAAACTGGCTAATTTATAGTACACAGGTGTGTGTATGTGTAGGTGTGTGTGTCTGTCTGTGTGTGTATGTGATATAGTCTATGTATACATCTGTAAGCGGGCGCATATGTGCGTGTGTGTATACACAAAACAATCTGTATGTTTGTTTATATATATATATATATATACACACATATATACATATACATGTATATTCATATATCTCTTACAAATGTGTGCATACACATGAAATCTGTATGTATTTATTTGTAGAGGTACATATATGTATACATTATATTTATGTGTGTGTGTGTGTGTGTTTAAATGTATATATATACATATACATATGTCCATGTATTACAGCAATGAGTGTGTATGTATATATGTATGTATATATGTATGTATATATATATATATATATATATATATATATATGTGCACACACAGAAATAGATATACATATATACGTGTGTGTGTATGTATATATACACACACACACACACACACATGCGCGCACCTATCCACCCCATTTCCTTCATTGCTCATCAGACAAACACCTTGGCGCCATCACCATTTTCTCGACTAAATATATTTACGTCTCTGTGGAAATGGTATCAGAAACCCTGAAGTCATTGGTTTTTATATGCTGGTCACATGTCCAAACATGGTTCGGTCATTTTAGCCATGTGCATTCACCACAATACACACACACACACACACACACACACACACACATACATATATATATATATATATATATATATATATATATATATATATATATTTTGTCAGGTCTTTGTTGCATTTCAGACATGTAAATAATCTATTTATAATAATATATAATACAATAAATTGTTCAGACATGTTTATTAAGCTGCGAAACAATTGTTGTTAACCCTTTAGCATTCAGATTACTCAGTTAAATGTAATAATTTTTCACTCAAATTGTTTTTAATTAATCATGCATTATCTTATAGCTTTGAGGTTTCAATGATGTGATTGCTTATTTTTAAAATGTCAATGTAGGTTAAGTGTGAGAGGCTAGATATAGCCCATTTGAATATAAAACATGTAGAATATTTTGGCCAGATATGGCCGGTTGAAACACTAAAGGGTTAAAGATCCCTGCAATGCCATCACTCTTCAGAACCAGTTACTGCAACAGTTTGGGTTTCAGGGGCCCACAGCTTTTTAATATTCTCCCAAAGAGCCTGAGGAACTTGTACAGAGTAGATGTAGGGGTTTTTAAATCAAAGCTGGACCTCTTCCTGTCGAGAGTCCCAGATGAACCTACCTCACGGCAAAGAGGTGCAAATGAGGGTAGCTACATCAGACTCCATTCTTCACCAAGCACCACATATTGGAGGAGGCCCTCAGTAATAACAGTGGAGTATGGCCACAGTCAAAATGACTGAAACAAGTAAATGGAGGAATTTGTAGTGGGTAGCTTAGCTTAATCGGTCAAAGCATCGTGACATGTAATCACGGGGATGTGAGTTCGAGTCCACAGCTAGCCGCCTACACTTTTCTCTGCAAAATAGGGATAGTTTATCCTGTTCAGGCCATATTATTAGCATTATTCTGCGATTGAGAATTTAAAATCACTTCTTTAACTTTCTAAAAAGACATCTCAACGTTTCTAAAAGCAAACTTCGTTTGTTTATTTATATTTGTCGTAATTTGAATTTAACATATGAGAGCGTCTCATAAAGCGAGATTTATATATCTTAATTTGCAGAGGAATTTGTAGTGGGTAGTTTAGCTTAATCGGTCAAAGCATCGTGACATGTAATCACGGGGATGTGAGTTCGAGTCCACAGCTAACCACCTACACTTTTCTCTGCAAAATAGGGATAGTTTATCCTGTTCAGGCTATATTATTAGCATTATTCTGCGATTGAGAATTTTAAAAAATCATTTCTTTAACTTTCTAAAAGACATCTCAACGCTTCTAAAAGCAAACTTCGTTTGTTTATTTACGTTTGTCGTAATTTGAATTTATACACACACTTGTTTCTCAAGGCACTGACACCTCTCCTCTTCTCTCCCCTCTCTCTCTCATTACAGGTTATGGTCACGTGGCCCCGAAAACTCCATATGGACGTATCGTCACAATATTCTACGCTGTGCTTGGCATCCCGTTGACGTTGCTGTGTCTAACGAACATAGGAAATTTGATGGCTGATGGCTTCCGGATCCTCTATGGGAAAATATGTTGTGGCTTATGTTGTCTCCTATTTAAACCTCGACGATACGGCAGAAGAAGAAGGTATCGTTATCTCTTTCTTATATAGATATGTATAGGGGGCAGTGGGTGGGGCAAAATAGGGAATCTCGGATTCCTTGTTATTTTCTCTCTACCTGTTTGAAACCATTATGTTCAAGTATTGCATCATCATTTTGTCTCATCATTTTGGGAGTAAAAATTGGTCGGGCATAGTTGCCATGGTGAGTGGAAAATCCAATGTTTTGGACACAATCCTCCTTCAGGAGAAAAAGTTGAAAGGAGAGAGGTTAATGGGAGAGAGAGAGAGCAGAGTTTTTTTATATTCTTCATTGCAGATAGTTTGGTTTTTTTTTTTTTCATCTTAGACGATGTAAAATTCTGCTGTCTTGTTAATTTCTCTCCTTAGAATATTTCCTTGCAGAAGGACACTGTTTGAAATGTGGGATTTTCTGCTCCTCTCAGCAAGTTCACCGTACATTTTTATATTGACTTTGCTACTATATATACATATATATATATATGTGTGTGTGTGTGTGTGTGTGTGTTTGTATGCATATATATATATATGCATACAATGTAACCACATGTGAATCGTTGGCGATTTTTTTTTTTCCTCTGTCTTCCTTTTCTCTTGGAAAATTGATGAAGGTTTGCATGTCTATGGAGCATTGAGCCACTTGTGTGTTAATTTAACAAGCAGGCTATTCCACTGAGCCGATCAACTGGAACCCTTATCATCGTAACCAATAGACTGCCAGTAGCTCCAATCCACTCACCTGGTCAAAATGAGTTGCACCTGTAATTCAAAGGGGCCAGCCTTGTCCCATACTGTGTCACACTGAATCTCCTTGACAACTGTGCTGAATGCATGCATGTCTGTGGAGTACTCAGCCGCTTGCACATTAATTTCACAAGCAATCTGTTCTGTTGATCAGATTGGCTGGAACCCTCGTCGTCGTAACCAATGGAGTGCCCCTGTTCCCACCCCTACATTAGTGTCCTCACTGTCACCACCCCTGACGACGATGACGATGACAACCACTACCACCACCACCACATTCACTCATACCACCACTGCACCTGATACTCAGCTAAGACGTGTACTTGTGACCTGTGTCTGTCCTGCACATGCTGCATGTGTGTGTGTGTGTGTTGCAGTGTGCATTAATTTGTGTTGCGTTTGTTGCAATGTGCCTTGTTGACATTCTTCCTTTTGTCTTGTTTCAGAAGACATTTTCACGACCCGGAATTCTGCAACTGTGAAGTGACCGAACGCAAAGTGGAGAAGAGCAACGAGGTGGTACAGGTGCCGACCTCGCTCTGCATCCTACTGATCGCCGCCTACATATTCGCAGGGGCCCTTCTGTTCTCGCTGTGGGAGAAATGGGACTACCTGACCGGATCGTACTTCTGCTTCATCACGCTAAGCACGATCGGCTTCGGCGACATCGTGCCAGGTACCGACATCAAGTCTTGGTCCCAGCAGGAGAAGCTTGTGCTGTGTGCTCTCTACTTGGTCATCGGTCTGTCGTTGATTGCAATGTGCTTTAACCTGGTGCAGGAGGATGTGAAGGCCAAGTGTCGTTGGTTGGGACGTAAATTTGGTATCATCGATAAAGATGACACCAGCATAAACTGAACAGAGGTGGAGCAGTGTGTGAGTGGCAGTGATGGTGGCACGGAGGTGGTGGAATCCTGTTGGAGGTGGCTATACTTTTTTTTTGTTGGAGGTGGCTATACAATTTTTTTTTGTTTGGTTTATAATTACACACTCTTTTTACTCTCAACCCCCACACACATACATAAACAGGCGTGGCTGCATGGCAAGGAGCTTCTTTTCCAACCACATGGTTCTGAGTTCAGTCCCACTGCGTGGCACTTTGGGCAAGTGTCTTCTACTATAGCCTTAGGCTGACCAAAGCCTTCAGAGTGGATTTAGTAGATGGAAACTGAAAGAAGCCTGCTGTATATATATATATATATATATATATATGTGTGTGTGTGTGTGTGTGTCTTTGTTTGTCTGCCCCACCACCACTTGACAACCGGTGTTGGTGTGTTTATGTCCCTGTAACTTAGTGGCTCAGCAAAGGAGAATAAGTACCCTTGAAAGCGGTGCTCCAGCATGGCCGCATTCAAATGACTGAAACAAGTAAAAGAATGAAAGGTATGTGTACAAATATATATATCACACACTCCTACCATCATTCACTCCCACCGCCACCACTATTCCCACCCATACGCTAGTACCCCCACCACCACCCCTGACAACAACAACCACCACATGCATTCACACCACCACTGCTGTCATTATCTCCCCTCCCGCTACTCACAGCACCACCTCCGCCATCACGTAACAACACTACCACCACCACCACAACCACCACTGCACCTGCTACTCAGCTAAGATGATGATGATGATGATGGTGGTGGTGGTGGTGGTGGTGGTGTAAAAATTGTATGTATGTATGTGTGTGTGTAGAATGACTGTGGAGGTGGGTATGGAAGGAATTACTTCCACCCACCTCCCCCCTGCACTCGCATATGTACCACCACCCATACTTTTGCCATACACGATGATGATGATGATGATGATGATGATGACGATAAATGAAATATTGGGAGGTGCACCAAATGAAGTGATGAAGAAATATATCTATATATATACATAGACAAAAGAAAATCAAGGTAATTAATTAACGAGTTGCTGCTGCTACTGATGAGGATTCAAAACTAATAATAATAATAATAGTAATAATAATTGTTTGTTTATTTTGCTACACAGTCAACTGAGAAATGGGGGGCCAGAAAAGAAACGTTACCCCCTAAAAGAAAAAAAAAAAAACTGAAAATATTTTTGGAAAATGAAAAAAAAAAAAGAAAAAAGTGTGAATTTAATTTGAGTGAAAAATATTTTTTAAAATGTTAAAAGAAAAATTGAAAAGGCAATGAAACAAAGAAGAAAAGTACCAAACAAATAGAAAACAGATATATGAGGAAAATATATATATATGTATATATATATATATATATATATATATATATATATATATATACAAATAAACGGTGGAGCACTATGCAGTTCTTGGACTGTTGGATCCTATGAAACCCATCCTATCCTTGGCAGTGCGGAAGACGGATATTAAAAAATGATGAAGAAAATATATAAAACTTTATAATATATATACATATATATATATATATATATATATATATATATATATATATATATATCCTTAAAAAACATATATGGAGGACGAATTAGGTCTCATATGCACAGACAGTCACTTGGACTAATTCTTCAATTTTCCCTTTGAATATTTAACCTTTTACTGTTTAAACCAGCCATATTCTGACCCCAAAAATTCTGCTTGTTTTATGTTCAGAATGGCTAGATCCAGCCTCTCGCACCTACCCTAAAATGTCGTTCTAAAAATACACAATCCCATTATTGAAATCTCAAAGCTTTGAGATAATGCCTGATTAATTCAAAACAATGTGAATAAATTAAGCATTATTTTTCGTTAGAGAAATCTCAATGCTAAGCAGGCTAAAAAAAAAACAAAAAAAACCAATTTCCTCTTTGTAAAGACATTACAAAAATACAATTCTAAAAAAAAAAGATGAAAAAAAAAAAGCCAAAACAAAACCAACCAACCATACCGTCACCTCAGGTCTGCTCTTCACTCCTTTCTTGCATGCATGCATTTCAGTAATTTTCCTGACACAGGAATACAAAAATTTGTTTTCTGATTTAGGCACAAAGCCAGCAATTTTCTGGTAAGGGGAATAAGTCGATACCTTCAATCTCTGTACTTGATTGGTACTCTGTTTTATCGACTGCGCCCCACAACACCATGACAATGAAAAAAAGAAAACCCAATCTTGGACTGGATTTGAACTTGGAATGTTAAACAGCCAAAAACAGTTACAAAGCATTTGTCTGACACTAATGACTCTGTCCTTCATTATCTAAAGATAATAACGAGCACTCTAATTCTTGGCTTAAGGCCAGCAGTTTTGAGGGTTGGCAGTGGGGAGGGCACGGAGTTGATTGCATCAGCCCAATTACTCGACTGCTATTTAGTTAATCCAACTCCTAAAGGACGAAAGACAGAGGTGACCTCATCAAATTTTGAAATCCGGTCATAAAGAGCTACGAGACATGCCATTAAGCATTTGGTCCAACATGATGATTGTTCTACCAACTTGCCACATTAATAATAATAATTATAATAATAATAATAATAATAATAATAATAATAATTTTGGCAAAAAAAGCTTTTTTGTTTTTTTTAGCAATTTGGGGAAAGAGAGCAACTTGATCCCACGAACCATAATACTTCACTGGTACTTTATTTCATCAACCCCAGACGGATGAATGGCAATGTTGACCTTGGCAGGATTTGAACTTGGAACATAAAGAGCTGGAAGAAATACTTCTAAGCATTTTTGTCGGATACACTAACGATTCTGCCAATGTACCCCCTTAGAAATAATAATAATAATAAACCTTTCTACTGGAGGCACAAGGCCTGAAATCCCCCAAAAGGATGAAAGACAAAGTCGACCTTGGCAGAATTTGAACTCAGAAACATTAACACAGACGAAATACCTATTTCTTTACTGCCCACAAGGGGCTACACAGAGAGGGGACAAACAAGGACAGACAAAGGGATTAAGTCGATTATATTGACCCCAGTGTGTAACTGGTACTTAATTCATCGACCCCGAAAGGATGAAAGGCAAAGTCGACCTCGGCGGAATTTGAACCCAGAACATAGCAGACGAAATACCATTAAGCATTTCGCCCGGCACGCTAACGATTCTAACAGTTCACCACCTTAATAATAATCCCTTCTACTGGCCTGAAATTCTGGGGGAGTGAACAGGTCGATTACATCGGGCCCCCCCCCCCCATCCCCAGTGTCTCACTGGTACTCAATTTCGCAACCCCGAAAGGATGGAAGGCAAAGTCAACCTTGGCAGAACTTGAACTCAGAACAAAAAGACAGATGATTCGCTGGACGTGCTGACGATTCTACCAGCTTGCTGCCTTAATAATAATAATAATAATAATAATAATAATAATAATAATAATAATGATAATAATAAAAATAATGATTTTTCTCCCTTTCCTGGGAATTCTCCACTTGCTTTAAAATGAATGTAAACAAGGTTAGTATGACTCTTGTGATATTGTGTTTCAGGACTGGCTGGCTGTTGCTGCAGCTTGGGCTGTTACGTCATACAGAGGGTTTACAAACACTCATACCGGTACGCTTCTTTAAAAAAAGAAAAAAAAAAAAAAATGATTGACTGGTATGAAAAAAGCAGGTGAGAAGGGCAGCAGATTACCTGTTTGCGGTCGTTAGTTTTGATGATGATGATGATGATGATGATGATGTTTACTTAAACAAAAGTTTTGTAAAAAAAAAAATGTATATATATATATATTACATACAAAAAAAAATAAGGAAAAGAACAATAAGCCAACAAATATATCACACAACAATGATGTTGGTGGTGATGGTCATGATGTTGATGATGATGATGAAAACTGTTGATGTTTCTGACAATTATGATAGGACATTTGTGATGATGATGATGATGATGATGATGATGATGATGGTTAAGGATATATGCTGATTATGATGGTTTTGTTAATGGTCTTGTTGATGGTTATGGTCAATTATAGCAATAATGATGGTCAGATGGAAGAGAAGAAAAGAATAAGAAAATGTTAACGTTACAGAAGGGGGGGGGAAGAGGGGTGAGAGGAGGAGGAGAAGCGGTAAAAGCAAAAAAAAGAAAAAAAATTGCTCTAATTACTTTAATTTGATTTATTTAATTAACAAAGCACACTAAAAGAAAAATACGATATATGTAGATACACATTCATAAATATACATACATGCATACAAATATACATATACATACATATGAATACAAGTACATGTACACACATACACACACACACACATATATATATATATATATATATATACGCATACAAATACATGTACACACACACACGCACATACATGCAGCCCTACAAATATTTGTATGCACATAAAAATAAATGCATACATACATGTACGCATATACATGCTATATATATTTATATACATATATATATATATATATATATATATATATATTATGGTCTCTTGAAAGCTATGTGGAAAACGTGCCATATTTTTCACCCCCTGCCTCTCGCCTCCTTTCGTTGCACTCCCCCTCCCTACAAACTCTGTCAGCCCCTTCCCCTGCTCTTGTTTATTGATGCAAACACCCACCCCATCCACTAGTCTCACCACCACCACCGTCAGCGCACCACACACCAACTCTGCACTAAACACACTATTTACCCAATCCTTCTGCCCGTCACGATCCCACTGTGAACTACACAAAGTGATTCGGGTTGAAATATGACTGCATCAACTGCAGCTGTTTAGTTGCACTTTTATTGTGCAACAGTTACAGGAGGCATGAAACAAGAAATGCAACATGTTGAAAAAGTGCAACAATCAAGTTTCAAAGTGCACTTTACGCACAGGAAATTCAGCTGCAACATGATGCAGTGCCTGTCAATTGCCACAATTTTTTAAATACAATTCTGCACACGTACAACTGCAGCAGCTGAAATTAACAAATGCATCTGCAAAGACTTGATACAATGCCAGGTGCAACATTTGAAACTGCAAAATGCATGTTACATGACTGGCATGAGAGACCGTGATTTCTTCAGAATCTGGCGATGGATGCAGCTGCAATAAAGTGACTGCATAGACTTTCCAAAGAGCAGAATTTAAGTGCAATGAAGTGCACTGCTAAGACTCAGGACAGGGATGCATGTCACAATTGTGTCTCGTACATGATGCACGGAAATTGCACAGCTTAGGTGTCAGGTGCAAAAAGTAACTAAGAGCAACAACAAAACATAACTACATATATATATACATATATATATGTATTTATATATGTATTTATAAATACACAAACCTACTTAAACACACACACACACACACACGCATATATGAGGTTACTGCAGTGAAAAATGCAATATGTTATAATTTATAATCAACTAACTTTAACACACACAGCTTGCACATTAACAAGGGAGACAATTGCAAATACAAAATGCTAATGAATATGAGAATGATAATTATAATAATAATAAATGCCCGGATGCAGTACCAGGCAGTGGCTCTCATGGCTTCTGATTTTAACTGATTGGAAGTGTTATCATGTACATTGTTTTGTCTTGGTATAAAAGATGGCCTACAGCAAATATTCTGCTGAATACCACAGATTTGCTAATGCCCTGATGCAGTACCAGGCAATGGCTCTCATGGCTTCTGGTCTAAACTGATTGGAAGTGTTATCATGTACATTGTTTTGTCTTGGTATGAAATATGGACTACAGCAAATATTCTGCTCAATACCACAGATTTGCTAATGCCCTGATGCAGTACCAGGCAATGGCTCTCATGGCTTCTGGTCTAAACTGATTGGAAGTGTTATCATGTACATTGTTTTGTCTTGGTATGAAAGATGGCCTACAGCAAATATTCTGCTCAATACCACAGATTTGCTAATGCCCTGATGCAGTACCAGGCAGTGGCTCTCATGGCTTCTGATCTTAACTGATTGGAAGTGTTATCATGTACATTGTTTTGTCTTGGTATAAAAGATGGGCTACAGCCAATATTCTGCTTAATGCCACAGATTTGCTTGTCAGTTGTTTGACCTTAACCAGTTGAGCATGTCCCTTGGTGGCTGATGATATGTGCATCTCTGATCAGGAGCAGAAATACTGGGAGGAGTGTCATAGCCATGTGTTGAGAGGAATTCTTTGGGGTTTGAATAATTCACCTCTGGAAACATGGAGGTTTTGTTTGTCAAAGAACCCTTATTCAGGGACCTTTTGAGTGGAATGGGATACTTGATCTAAAGAAAATTCAAACTGGGTCCCACCAGCAAGGTCATGCACTGTTTATCTTGATATGAGATCACCATGTCGCACACATATGGTTGTGATACATGGTGCCTGGTGTACCCTTATCAGACGGGTAGTCATCATGGGTATACTGGGTTTTGTATATATGTCACCCCGTTGTCACTTTGATGGCATGCACTGCTCCCTCTCTCAATAATAATAAACAAGAAACATTGCCTTTACTCAGCACACCAGAACTGCACTCAATTGTACAATGAAAGCACACAACAATAATAATAATAATAATAATATTTATTAACCAGTGTTCGCAGAAAACAAATGAAAATTAAACAAAAAATGCATTTTACAAATATGATTTTTGGAGCTGCTGCACAAATATGCACACAACTGTTCATAGTGAGGCAAGAAAATACTGCACAATCACCAATATTGCAATAGCTGTATGTAATGCACAGCAAGAGACATAACCTGCACCGACGACTGATGTTGGTTGCAATCAATGTAATATAGAGAAAGTAAGACATCTTTGGAGGGGAAAAACACAAAGGTTTAATAGGTGATGGTCAAAGCTGGAGAGTCTTTAATCATAGGTCTATAGGTCTGCTGCAACAGGCACTAAACAACTGCTGTTGCACTTTTAAAAGATGTGTGCAATGATGTCAAACGGACATGTCTAAAAAGAAAATCAAACTCAGTTGTCATGGCTGGATTGTCTTTTGTTATAAGTATCTTCTGGATCTACTGTCTTATGTATGTATGAGCCAATGAGGGAGACCTCTACATGGTAGCTAGACCCAGTAGAAATAGCAGCCAAATCTCCCTCAAATAACTCCATTCTGTCTTATGTATGAGCCAATGAGGGAGACTTCTACTTGGTAGCTAGAGCCGGTAGAAATAGCAGCCAAATCTCCCTCAAATCACATCTAACTGTTTTATGTATGAGCCAATGAGGGAGACCTCTACATGGGAGCTAGACCCAGTAGAAATAGCAGGCAAATCTCCCTCAAATAACTCCATTCTGTCTTATGTATGTATGTATGTATGAGCCAATGAGGGAGACTTCTACTTGGTAGCTAGAGCCGGTAGAAATAGCAGACAAATCTCCCTCAAATCACACCCTACTGTCTTATGTGTGTATACATGTATGTATGAGCCAATGAGGGAGACCTCTACATGGTAGCTAGAGCTGGTAGAAATAGCAGCCAAATCTCCCTCAAATCACCCTACTGTTTTATGTATGTATGTATGTATGAGGCAATGAGGGAGACCTCTACTTGGTAGCTAGACCCAGTAGAAATAGCAGCCAAATCTCCCTCAAATAACTCCATTCTCTCTTATGTATGTTTATATGTATGAGCCAATGAGGGAGACCTCTACATGGTAGCTAGACTTCCTGTTCCAGCCGTGACCATCACATCTTATATTCAGGCATAGTGCATCAAGGACCAGATTATCTTTGTCCTATGTTGTTTAGCCCCAGGTCAGTCCTGATCCAGTAAACCTATGATTCAAAGATGCTCCAGCTGTGACCATCTTGTCTGTCCTTTATTCAAACATAGTGAATCTAGGACTACATTATCTAATGTTTCTTTCCTCGTAATACTTTAGCCCCAGGTCAGTCCTGACCTTGTAGACGTATGATCAGAGATCTTCCATCGATGACCATCCCATCTTTTTTTCATTTTTTTTTTCTTCTCCACAGTATACCTTGGACTCCATTATCTAATGTAGTCCCTTTTTCTTTTTATAAACACTACAGTGTGATTTTTCTAAGACTTGGCTGATATTTCTAGCAGGTCATATAACCACATGGAGACACCTAAAGGGTTGTTATTATATATATATAAAATATATATATATAGGTATATTATTATTATAATTCTTCTAGGGGTTGTTGTTTTTTATTTATTTACTCATATTTATATATTTTTTGTTAACAGGTTTTTTTCCTTCTAATTAACATAATCAATGCACATAAATTTATTAATTAATTTTATTGAATTAACAAGTGTTTGTACGACACATTTAGAATACCTGGTTTCTATCTCTTGAATAAATTATACACATAAACATATATGTATATACATTTATATAAACACACATACACATATATATACGTTAATTTTTATGTATTTATATGTGTGTGTGTGTGTGTGTGTGTATAAATGTGTTTACATATATATATATATATGTTTATTTATTTTTAGATGTATATTTTTGTGTGTGTTTATTTGGTTGACACTTGTTATTACCTTAAATTTCACAAATGCGTTATGATGGTGCCAAAAGCTCAGTTTCATTGGAATTGCATGTGAAATGCAGTAGTACATAATTAAAAGAAAAACAAAAACACGGCAGCATTCGTCTTAGTTTTTTGGACTGCAATGTTGGCTTGGCGATAACTATTAATGTCCAGTACCGTTGCCATAGTCTCCTTTACAGAGACTTAGAAATATTAATATTTCTATTCAAAAAAAAAAAAAAAAATTACATTTTTAAGGGGAGACAATTTGTGTGACCATCGTTTATAATTATTACTTGCAATAAGGAGAGTAAAAATTAGGAAAAGACAGAGTAACCTCCCTTTATGAAGACCATTTTTTTTTTTCTTTTTACGCCAATGAGAGTAGCCTCCACTTATAAAGACCACCTTTTTATAATTTTCAAAACGGTGATTGACCGAGAAACCAAGCGAAATGTCCACGGGTCATCCATTATGTTAAATATTTCTTCTTCGACTTACGTACCTCAAATTTCAACTATGTTGACGTTTACTATCGTGTCAAATTATCTCCCTTTAAGAAAGAACTTCCATTTTTTTTTCTTCTTTTTTTTCTGAAGTTTCGATTACTAGCCTCTATAAAGATTCACGTGATTTATATTAACCAATGAAATGCTAAATACTTCGGCATGGCCAGTTGGTGCATTTGTGAAATTTAGAATACCAGTAGAATAAGTGTGTGTGTGTGTATTGAGATGCCTGAACATCTGTCCAATTGATACTTATATATATATATATAATACACACAGACATAATCGTGTGTGTATATATATATATATATATATATATATATATATATATATACATAATATATATATATATATATATATATATATATACATAATATATATATATATATATATATATATATATATATATATATATATATATATATATATACATATATATACATACATATACATATATATACACGTGTATATGTATAAATATATATACAAATTGGTGTATATGTGTATAGATATGTGTTTGTGTATATATACACACAAGAGATGGAGATATATATATATATAGCAAAATCAGCTGTGTGTCTATACATACACACACATAAAAATGAGAGATAGATGTGTGTGTGTGTGTGTGTGTGCATTTGCATGCTTGTGTGAATGTGAACAATATATACACATATAGATGTGTATATCTTTATACGGATGTATGTATGCATACCAATGACATATACACACATATATGCAAGTGTGTTTCGGTATTTCTGTGTGTGCGTGTGAAATTGATTACCCTCCCCCCTAGCACTACTGTGTACACATGGGTGTATATACATACGGTTGCTGTATACGCACTGGTGTATAACCTATACATTGGTTTCTTGATTGATATAGAAGTGTTTTAATGATATTTTTCTCTCATCATACCTGTCACTCATTACTTAGATAGTGTGTGTGTGTCTGTGTGTGAATGTACCATGTTGTGTAACTGCAAGCATAGATATATACATACACGCATATAGACATGCAAGCACATGTATATACATACACATATATTGACATGTTTGTGTGTGTATATGTATATATATATATATATATATATATATATATATATATATATATATATATATATATATATACCAGAGTAAGCACATAAATGTGAAACAAGGTGGGTAAAATAGTATGTGAATATTGGTCAGATGAGCAGAAATGTGAAATTCTGAGACGCAGATTTTTGTGACGTTTTTGCAGTTTTAATAATAAAGTGTATATATATTGTAAGCATGTCCGTGTGTATGTATACCTTGTTCCAAATTTCTGTGCTTACTCTACTATATATATATATATATATATATACACACACACATAACTATACATACATATACACACATAACTATATATATATATATATATATATATATACACACATAACTATACATGTAGATATATATATATATATATATATATATATATATATATATATATATATATATATATATATACACACACATAAATATATATATATATATATACACACACATAAATATACATATATATATACACATAACTATACATGCATATATATATATATATACACACAACTATATGTACATAGATACACATAACTATAGATACATACATATATACACACATAACTATACATATATATACTCACATAACTATACATACATATATATATATATACACACACAACTATACATACATATACACTATTATACATACATATATACACATAACTATACATACAAATATATATATATATATATATATACACACACAAAGATACAGGTAATACCGAGTAAGGGCTGTATACCGGCTAATTATGCCCCAATCGTTGTATGAACAGGATTGGAGATTATAAGTCGTGTATTAGCGTAGCTGTAAGACTCTATCCATAAAATATATTTCTAACTTTACCATTGTTCTCTTTATCCTTTTATATATTTATATATACATATATATATATACACATAACTATATATATATATATATACACACACAACTATATATGTATATGTATATATATATATATATATATATATATATATATATATATATACACACAAAGCTATACACAAACAAACAAGCATTTACACATATATGTAAATATGTTTTGTGTGATACATGTGTGTTTGTCTACATGTTTTAAATAAACATATTAAACAGAAAATCTATATGGCCAAACACACACCCATCTATTAATATGTATATGTACATGCATGTGTGTGTGTGTGTCTCGTTAGTCCTAATTATTTCTTGTATATTCTTTTCATTATACTACATGATTCTACACACTTCGGTTTGATTTCCTGTTTGCAAATTCTACACATTTATATTTGTTTTCACCACTTTCTGTATACATACGTACACAAAAATATGTGTGTTTATATATATATATTTATATATATATATATATATATATATATATATATATATATATATATATATATATATATATACACAGACACATATGTATGTATGTTTGAATATTGTTGTTGTATATGTTTGAATGTATATAAAACTGTATTTCTGTATGTATTTATTATTTAATTTACACACCTGGTTCATAGAGATAAACGAATATCAACAAAACATATTTTTGTTTCTCATTTTCTCCCAGTTATTCAAGTTTCTTTAAGTTGGTCTCTATAGTCTGTATATTTGTTACTTTTGCCAAACACTTTGTCCGCAGGATATTTCTTTGAGTTCTTCAGAAATTTACTCAGCACGGCATTTGTGGACTGGTGGTAAAGGTGAGTGTAGATGAGCCAGGTGAGGAGGACAGTCTGAAGTCTCCTGTCCTGGGTTCAATCCTGGGAAGAAGGTAGGAGTCTTTTTATTCTTTAATATTTTTGTACAAACGCTTTCCATGCTGGCATGGGTTGGACGGTTTGACTGAGGGCTGGCGAGCCAGAAGGCTGCACCAGGCCCCAATCTGATCTGGCAGAGTTTCTACAGCTGGATGCCCTTCCTAACGCCAACCACTCCAAGAGTGTAGTGAATTATTTTTACGTGCCACCAACACGGGAGCCAGTCATGCAGGCCTGGCATTATTATTATTATTATTATTAAGGTGAGCTTACAGAAATGCCAGGCAAAGTGTTTAGCAACATTTTCTCTGTCTTTATGTTCTGAATTCAAAGGTTCACTTTGTCTTTCATCCTTTCTGCGGTCAATGTAATCAACTTACCCCCCCCCCCCCTCGCTCCAGTAGTGTGGTTTCTATGGCTGGATGCCCTTCTTAATGCCAACCACTTCGCAGGTCACAAAGCAGTTTTCAGGATGATGAACCCTACTGGTGGAGGTGGTGGTTTTTGTGGTTGGGCTTCATGCTAGGGGACAAAGGGATTACCATGAGAAGTGGCAGGAGAGGAGAAAGGTCAGAACAGGGTCTTGTAGAGGGATCTGCATGGCTAATTGCACCTAGTAGAGGAAGAATGATCAGCAGGTGCTGCAAAAGATAGATAATGGCGATAAAGTGTCCAGGTGGCCCCACAAGGCTCAAGCTGAGTAGAAATGAATGGGTGGGTGGTTTGCATATGTGTATGTAATATATATATATAGGTGAGGGGGTACTTTATGTCCCTTTCTCTTGACATTGTGTAATAGCTGTAAACAAATGTCCCCATCATACAAGTAGATAAGAGACAGGATAAATTCTTGGGTTGATTTGTTTGATAAAACCCTTCAAGGTGGTACTCCAGCATGGCAGGATTATCATTCTCTTAATTTTATATTTAATTTCCTTTGTTGACATGAGTTCGACGGGTTGTCAAGGATCTTGTCAATTCTTATTCAAAGTGTCTGTCCACCTTGACATTATATTATGTGTGTGTGTGTTACCAAATTTCATAGGTTTCCCTTAATTACAAAAAATTGAAATAACTTTAAATATCTTAATTTTCATGTTAATATTGTTGCTCTTTCGGTGGCCTCATAGATAGAGGTGTTTAGAAGTAGTAACATGGCACAGAGGTGGAGGTTTCAAATCTGTGCCAGGTATTATAGGGTGGTCTTATTTAACATTTTCATTTTTTTCCCTAGAGATAAAAAAAAAAAGTGAAAAATTTTCGTAAGACCCCTTAGTGTAGGCCCTGGGTGATATTGAACCCTGCCCAGAATGTTATTGGTGTCTACAGATGCCTTTACCCACAAGACCACAAAGACACCAACAGAAAGGTGGTTAAAAAATGACATATTTAAACCTTTCTTGGCTGAAGATCAATATAAAGGGTTGCCAATTTACATTAATAAAAGTAAAATAATAATTCTAAACTGGGATGGAATTAAAATCTCGACCACCATTTAACCGAGAAAATTTTAACATTGAAATTGTTGGTAAAAGTCAGTTTGTCGTATGTATGTATATATATATGTGTGTTTATGTCCCTCCCACCCCCCAACATCGCTTGACAACCGATGCTGGTGTGTTTATGTCCCCCGTAACTTAGCGGTTCGGCAAAATAGACCGATAGAATAAGTCCTGGGGTCGATTTGCTCGACTAAAGGCGGTGCTCCAGCATGGCCAGTCAAAAAAAAAGACTGAAACAAGTAAAAGAGTATATATATACATATATAATCGTTTTATGTTCCATATATATATATATATATAATTGTTTGTGTATGATTCTGTGTGTGTTTGTCAGTCTCTGTGAGTGTGTGTGTGTGTATGATTCTCTGTGAGTTTGTCTCTGCGTTTGTGTGTACGTGTGTTGTCTCTACTGTATGTGTGTTTACCGATCTGTATCATTGCTGTATGTGTGTGTGTCTGTGTTTGTTTGTATCTCTTTCCCCTGTCTTTCTAGCCACGAGAAACTTGCTCCAACTATAGATAAAATTATTTCTTTGTAAGTATAAGACCGATAACATTGATAACACGCACATACACACACATATACATTAGGTGGGTGGGGCACAATGAGGAATTTTTATATACTATTTCAGCTAAGCAAATGACCTTCTTTAAATACTCGAAAACATTATAACATAATCTGATTACAATTTAAGAAAATTATCGCCAATTCTCTTTGAGCATGTAAAGGACAAACTAGGCTGGGGCAAAATGAGTAAGACAAGATAAGGCAATATTTGCTTTTTAAATTCTCCAGAAAACTCGCTAATACACATCAGTATCCGTCCCTAGACATCAGAAATGTAAAGAAATGAATTAAAATATTTCGGCCAAATGAAAGAGGCTCAGAGAAAATTGGCGGCGGTGCACCAGCATGGCCGCAGCTTTAAGTTGAAACTATAAACAAACAAACAAACAAATATGATATGAAATTAATGAAACTTGAGTAAATAAGACAAAAAACTCCATAAAATATTCTCTATAGTTTCTTCCTGATTTGCTGGAACGTATGCACCCATATTGTCAATACACTTTTGCCATTTCAGCGGTACCTGGCAACCTTGAGCGAATAAAATCTTCGAAGGCCTGTTTCTCAGCAAGATCGAGTTGTGTGTTATTAAACTATAAATTTAAACTGGATCTAAGTAAACAACCCCTGTTAAAAATATTCTGGCAAGAATCGGCAACAAATTTAACATCCCAAAGAAACTTAATTTCGGTAGAAAAAATTTTTTTAATACTTTTTTTAAGAATTAAATGTCGAAAACCGATGTGGAAAACTTGGTCCAATTGATTCAAGGCCACCCCTGTCTTTATATATACATTTATATATATATTTTTTGGGACTGTCACATTAAGTTGACTGTATGCAACTACTCTATATATATAAATATATGGATCAATCATAAATTATCAATATAGAGCGTTTTTTAAAAAGATTTTCGCTGCTCTTTCTAGCAAATTAAAACAATAACATACACATTGAACAAAGTGGTCGCTGAGGTATAAAGGGAAATAACTCTAAATGTAGGGTTATTTCCCTTTATACCTCAGCGACCACTTTGTTCAATGTGAATCTTATTGTTTTAATTTGCTAGAAAGAGCAGCGAAAATCTTTTTTAAAGACGCTCTATATTGATAATTGATAATTAATTTGTATATTTATATATATAAAGTAGTTGTATACAGTCAACTTAATGTGACAGTACCAAAAAATATATATATATATGTATATATAAAGACAGGGGCAGCCTTGAACCAATTGGACCGACTTTTCCACATCGGATTTCGACATTTAATTTTTAAAAAAAGTAAAAAAAATATACTTTCTACCGAAATTAAGTTTCTTTGGGATGTTAAAATTCTTCCCGACTTTTGCCAGAATATTTTTAACAAGGGTTGTTTATTTAGATCTAGTTTAAATTTATAGTTTAATAAAAGCTCAAAATGTGACAGTCCAAAAAAATATATATATACATGTGTGTGTGTGTGTATTTATATATATATATATCATTATATACAGAGAGACCCAGAGACACAAAGTTCATAAATTGTGCTAGAAATAAGCCTGAAATCACCAATAGTCTTTGAAGTCAAAATTTTTGGATTTTGGCTAATAAGACTAGTATCATTGTTTCTCTTTCTTTCTCTCTTTCCCACTCTCTCTCTCTCTCTCTGTCTCTCTGTACATAAAGATATATATATATATATATATATATATATATATTAGGCTTGGCAGCATCCAAAAATACCCTCCTCAACCTTATATATATATATATATATATATATATATATATAGATTCAAGGCTTGAATATGGTACTTATGCGAAGGCACCCGAATATCACATCCCAAAAGGATGGGTGATTAAAATCAAATAATAAGCAACACGGATTTCAAAAGTGATTGCAGTACGCACGTTTCATGCTACTTCAATTTATTTAAGTAATGTGAGCATTACCTTAAATGCAATATGAAGAGCAATCTTCAGCTGCACGAAAAAAATGTAGAAAAAAAGACATATTACAAATGTGGCAACATATTAAAAGCAAGTGGGAGAGAGCAGAGGAAGAATATATAAGTCCATCTTGACATAGCAGGGTCTATCTAGCCTGATAGAGGAATTTTTATATACTATTTCAGCTAAGCAAATGACCTTCTTTAAATACTCGAAAACATTATAACATAATCTGATTACAATTTAAGAAAATTATCGCCAATTCTCTTTGAGCATGTAAAGGACAAACTAGGCTGGGGCAAAATGAGTAAGACAAGATAAGGCAATATTTGCTTTTTAAATTCTCCAGAAAACTCGCTAATACACATCAGTATCCGTCCCTAGACATCAGAAATGTAAAGAAATGAATTAAAATATTTCGGCCAAATGAAAGAGGCTCAGAGAAAATTGGCGGCGGTGCACCAGCATGGCCGCAGCTTTAAGTTGAAACTATAAACAAACAAACAAACAAATATGATATGAAATTAATGAAACTTGAGTAAATAAGACAAAAAACTCCATAAAATATTCTCTATAGTTTCTTCCTGATTTGCTGGAACGTATGCACCCATATTGTCAATACACTTTTGCCATTTCAGCGGTACCTGGCAACCTTGAGCGAATAAAATCTTCGAAGGCCTGTTTCTCAGCAAGATCGAGTTGTGTGTTATTAAACTATAAATTTAAACTGGATCTAAGTAAACAACCCCTGTTAAAAATATTCTGGCAAGAATCGGCAACAAATTTAACATCCCAAAGAAACTTAATTTCGGTAGAAAAAATTTTTTTAATACTTTTTTTAAGAATTAAATGTCGAAAACCGATGTGGAAAACTTGGTCCAATTGATTCAAGGCCACCCCTGTCTTTATATATACATTTATATATATATTTTTTGGGACTGTCACATTAAGTTGACTGTATGCAACTACTCTATATATATAAATATATGGATCAATCATAAATTATCAATATAGAGCGTTTTTTAAAAAGATTTTCGCTGCTCTTTCTAGCAAATTAAAACAATAACATACACATTGAACAAAGTGGTCGCTGAGGTATAAAGGGAAATAACTCTAAATGTAGGGTTATTTCCCTTTATACCTCAGCGACCACTTTGTTCAATGTGAATCTTATTGTTTTAATTTGCTAGAAAGAGCAGCGAAAATCTTTTTTAAAGACGCTCTATATTGATAATTGATAATTAATTTGTATATTTATATATATAAAGTAGTTGTATACAGTCAACTTAATGTGACAGTACCAAAAAATATATATATATATGTATATATAAAGACAGGGGCGGCCTTGAACCAATTGGACCGACTTTTCCACATCGGATTTCGACATTTAATTTTTAAAAAAAGTAAAAAAAACATACTTTCTACCGAAATTAAGTTTCTTTGGGATGTTAAAATTCTTCCCGACTTTTGCCAGAATATTTTTAACAAGGGTTGTTTATTTAGATCTAGTTTAAATTTATAGTTTAATAAAAGCTCAAAATGTGACAGTCCAAAAAAATATATATATACATGTGTGTGTGTGTGTATTTATATATATATATATCATTATATACAGAGAGACCCAGAGACACAAAGTTCATAAATTGTGCTAGAAATAAGCCTGAAATCACCAATAGTCTTTGAAGTCAAAATTTTTGGATTTTGGCTAATAAGACTAGTATCATTGTTTCTCTTTCTTTCTCTCTTTCCCACTCTCTCTCTCTCTCTCTGTCTCTCTGTACATAAAGATATATATATATATATATATATATATATATATTAGGCTTGGCAGCATCCAAAAATACCCTCCTCAACCTTATATATATATATATATATATATATATATAGATTCAAGGCTTGAATATGGTACTTATGCGAAGGCACCCGAATATCACATCCCAAAAGGATGGGTGATTAAAATCAAATAATAAGCAACACGGATTTCAAAAGTGATTGCAGTACGCACGTTTCATGCTACTTCAATTTATTTAAGTAATGTGAGCATTACCTTAAATGCAATATGAAGAGCAATCTTCAGCTGCACGAAAAAAATGTAGAAAAAAAGACATATTACAAATGTGGCAACATATTAAAAGCAAGTGGGAGAGAGCAGAGGAAGAATATATAAGTCCATCTTGACATAGCAGGGTCTATCTAGCCTGATAGAGGAATTTTTATATACTATTTCAGCTAAGCAAATGACCTTCTTTAAATACTCGAAAACATTATAACATAATCTGATTACAATTTAAGAAAATTATCGCCAATTCTCTTTGAGCATGTAAAGGACAAACTAGGCTGGGGCAAAATGAGTAAGACAAGATAAGGCAATATTTGCTTTTTAAATTCTCCAGAAAACTCGCTAATACACATCAGTATCCATCCCTAGACATCAGAAATGTAAAGAAATGAATTAAAATATTTCGGCCAAATGAAAGAGGCTCAGAGAAAATTGGCGGCGGTGCACCAGCATGGCCGCAGCTTTAAGTTGAAACTATAAACAAACAAACAAACAAATATGATATGAAATTAATGAAACTTGAGTAAATAAGACAAAAAACTCCATAAAATATTCTCTATAGTTTCTTCCTGATTTGCTGGAACGTATGCACCCATATTGTCAATACACTTTTGCCATTTCAGCGGTACCTGGCAACCTTGAGCGAATAAAATCTTCGAAGGCCTGTTTCTCAGCAAGATCGAGTTGTGTGTTATTAAACTATAAATTTAAACTGGATCTAAGTAAACAACCCCTGTTAAAAATATTCTGGCAAGAATCGGCAACAAATTTAACATCCCAAAGAAACTTAATTTCGGTAGAAAAAATTTTTTTAATACTTTTTTTAAGAATTAAATGTCGAAAACCGATGTGGAAAACTTGGTCCAATTGATTCAAGGCCACCCCTGTCTTTATATATACATTTATATATATATTTTTTGGGACTGTCACATTAAGTTGACTGTATGCAACTACTCTATATATATAAATATATGGATCAATCATAAATTATCAATATAGAGCGTTTTTTAAAAAGATTTTCGCTGCTCTTTCTAGCAAATTAAAACAATAACATACACATTGAACAAAGTGGTCGCCGAGGTATAAAGGGAAATAACTCTAAATGTAGGGTTATTTCCCTTTATACCTCAGCGACCACTTTGTTCAATGTGAATCTTATTGTTTTAATTTGCTAGAAAGAGCAGCGAAAATCTTTTTTAAAGACGCTCTATATTGATAATTGATAATTAATTTGTATATTTATATATATAAAGTAGTTGTATACAGTCAACTTAATGTGACAGTACCAAAAAATATATATATATATGTATATATAAAGACAGGGGCGGCCTTGAACCAATTGGACCGACTTTTCCACATCGGATTTCGACATTTAATTTTTAAAAAAAGTAAAAAAAACATACTTTCTACCGAAATTAAGTTTCTTTGGGATGTTAAAATTCTTCCCGACTTTTGCCAGAATATTTTTAACAAGGGTTGTTTATTTAGATCTAGTTTAAATTTATAGTTTAATAAAAGCTCAAAATGTGACAGTCCAAAAAAATATATATATACATGTGTGTGTGTGTGTATTTATATATATATATATCATTATATACAGAGAGACCCAGAGACACAAAGTTCATAAATTGTGCTAGAAATAAGCCTGAAATCACCAATAGTCTTTGAAGTCAAAATTTTTGGATTTTGGCTAATAAGACTAGTATCATTGTTTCTCTTTCTTTCTCTCTTTCCCACTCTCTCTCTCTCTCTCTGTCTCTCTGTACATAAAGATATATATATATATATATATATATATATATATTAGGCTTGGCAGCATCCAAAAATACCCTCCTCAACCTTATATATATATATATATATATATATATATAGATTCAAGGCTTGAATATGGTACTTATGCGAAGGCACCCGAATATCACATCCCAAAAGGATGGGTGATTAAAATCAAATAATAAGCAACACGGATTTCAAAAGTGATTGCAGTACGCACGTTTCATGCTACTTCAATTTATTTAAGTAATGTGAGCATTACCTTAAATGCAATATGAAGAGCAATCTTCAGCTGCACGAAAAAAATGTAGAAAAAAAGACATATTACAAATGTGGCAACATATTAAAAGCAAGTGGGAGAGAGCAGAGGAAGAATATATAAGTCCATCTTGACATAGCAGGGTCTATCTAGCCTGATAGAGGAATTTTTATATACTATTTCAGCTAAGCAAATGACCTTCTTTAAATACTCGAAAACATTATAACATAATCTGATTACAATTTAAGAAAATTATCGCCAATTCTCTTTGAGCATGTAAAGGACAAACTAGGCTGGGGCAAAATGAGTAAGACAAGATAAGGCAATATTTGCTTTTTAAATTCTCCAGAAAACTCGCTAATACACATCAGTATCCATCCCTAGACATCAGAAATGTAAAGAAATGAATTAAAATATTTCGGCCAAATGAAAGAGGCTCAGAGAAAATTGGCGGCGGTGCACCAGCATGGCCGCAGCTTTAAGTTGAAACTATAAACAAACAAACAAACAAATATGATATGAAATTAATGAAACTTGAGTAAATAAGACAAAAAACTCCATAAAATATTCTCTATAGTTTCTTCCTGATTTGCTGGAACGTATGCACCCATATTGTCAATACACTTTTGCCATTTCAGCGGTACCTGGCAACCTTGAGCGAATAAAATCTTCGAAGGCCTGTTTCTCAGCAAGATCGAGTTGTGTGTTATTAAACTATAAATTTAAACTGGATCTAAGTAAACAACCCCTGTTAAAAATATTCTGGCAAGAATCGGCAACAAATTTAACATCCCAAAGAAACTTAATTTCGGTAGAAAAAATTTTTTTAATACTTTTTTTAAGAATTAAATGTCGAAAACCGATGTGGAAAACTTGGTCCAATTGATTCAAGGCCACCCCTGTCTTTATATATACATTTATATATATATTTTTTGGGACTGTCACATTAAGTTGACTGTATGCAACTACTCTATATATATAAATATATGGATCAATCATAAATTATCAATATAGAGCGTTTTTTAAAAAGATTTTCGCTGCTCTTTCTAGCAAATTAAAACAATAACATACACATTGAACAAAGTGGTCGCCGAGGTATAAAGGGAAATAACTCTAAATGTAGGGTTATTTCCCTTTATACCTCAGCGACCACTTTGTTCAATGTGAATCTTATTGTTTTAATTTGCTAGAAAGAGCAGCGAAAATCTTTTTTAAAGACGCTCTATATTGATAATTGATAATTAATTTGTATATTTATATATATAAAGTAGTTGTATACAGTCAACTTAATGTGACAGTACCAAAAAATATATATATATATGTATATATAAAGACAGGGGCGGCCTTGAACCAATTGGACCGACTTTTCCACATCGGATTTCGACATTTAATTTTTTAAAAAAGTAAAAAAAACATACTTTCTACCGAAATTAAGTTTCTTTGGGATGTTAAAATTCTTCCCGACTTTTGCCAGAATATTTTTAACAAGGGTTGTTTATTTAGATCTAGTTTAAATTTATAGTTTAATAAAAGCTCAAAATGTGACAGTCCAAAAAAATATATATATACATGTGTGTGTGTGTGTATTTATATATATATATATCATTATATACAGAGAGACCCAGAGACACAAAGTTCATAAATTGTGCTAGAAATAAGCCTGAAATCACCAATAGTCTTTGAAGTCAAAATTTTTGGATTTTGGCTAATAAGACTAGTATCATTGTTTCTCTTTCTTTCTCTCTTTCCCACTCTCTCTCTCTCTCTCTGTCTCTCTGTATATAAAGATATATATATATATATATATATATATATTAGGCTTGGCAGCATCCAAAAATACCCTCCTCAACCTTATATATATATATATATATATATATATATATATATATATATATATATATATATATTATATATATATATATATATACTTATATATATTATTTATATATATATAATTTACATATGTATGTGTGTGTGTTTGCGTGTGTGTGTGTGTATTTATATATTATACATTTATTCATATATATCTTTATATACAGAGAGACACAGAGACACAAAGTTCATAAACTGTGCTAGAAATAAGCCTGAAATCACCAATAGTTTTTTGAAGTCATAATTTTTGGATTTTGGCTAATAAGTGTCATCAAATCCTTGCAGAATTTTGACTCTTAAGCGACATCAAATCTTATACAAAACGGCAGTACCTGAGAATTTACTTTCGGTGGTAATCGATGTTTCTAAAGTGGCAAAATAATTGCTAAAAATTGAAAGGTATTTCACACCAATAATGAAAATGTTAGAAAGTTCATAAATTGTGCTAGAAATAAGCCTGAAATCACCAATAGTTTTTTGAAGTCAAAATTTTTAAAAATGATTTTTAAAAACAAGTTTTTTAGTGTCAAGGAAACTTTAGATTAAAATTGCTGGTAAAAGTCACTTTGTCTGTTACATGGTGGTCTAGGTTTCAATTCCTACCCAGTTTGAAATTATTTTTTTTTATTAATGTAAATTGGCAACCCTTTATATTGATCTTCAGCCAAGATAGGTTTAAATATGTCATTTTTTAATTACATTTCTGTTGGTGGTCTTGTGGGTAAAGGCATATGTAGACACCAATAACAGCCTGGGCAGGGTTCAATATCACCCAGGGCCTGCACTAAGGTGTCTTACGAGTATTTTTCACTTTTTTTTTTATCTCTAAGGAAAAAAATGAAAATGTTAAATAAGAAACCCCTACAATACCTGGCACAGATTTGAAACCTCCATCTCTGTGTCATGTTACTACTTCTAAACACCTCTACCTATGAGGCCACCAAAGCAGCAACAATATTAACATGAAAATTAAGATATTTAAAGTTATTTCAATTTTTTGTAATTAAGGGAAACCTATGAAATTTGGTAACACACACACACACACACAGTACAACTTAAGTTAATAAAAAAAAAAAAAAATTTTAAACTGGGTAGGAATTGAAACCTAAACCACCATTTAACAGACAAAGTGACTTTTACCATCAAAAACAATGTTAAAATTTAGATATTTAAATATTTTCCTTATTGGTAAGACTGTTGTTGTTGCTGTTTGTTCCTTCTGAAGCCATGGCTGGTTCATAATGGCTGGTTTCCTGGTTTCATTCCACCTGGATAGGATGTTGGTTCATCACAGGTGATCTGCTAGATGTACCCCAGTGTCACTGATGACATGCGCTGTTCTCTCAATAATAATAATAACAATAAGGAAATAAAATATTAACAAACAAGATTAATTTTGTTATTTTCTAATCTTTAATTTCTGCAATAATACTTTTTCTAAACCTAACATCGGAGTTTCAAATGCCATCAAAGCCAAAAATGCAACCATAAACGTGACTCCAAGACAACCTAGAAACAGGAACACCTGAAGAAGAGAGAGAATGATAGATATGATGGAAAATAGTAAAATAAGGATTAGAATGAATTAACAATAAAGGATCTTATGATAAAACATGGATGTTATATATCATCATCGTCTTACGGCTTATTTCCATGCTGGCAGGGGTTGGATGATTTGACAGGAGCTGACAAGGCTGGAGAGCTGCACCAGATTCCAGTTGTCTGCTTTGGTAGATTTTTATGGCTGGATGCCCTTCCTGATGTCAATCACTTTACAGCGCATACTATATATATGTATATATATATATACATATATATATATATATATATACATATATATATGTGTTTGTGTGTCTGTGTTTGTCCCCCCCACCGCAACCACTTGACAAACATATGGAGACGTACAGACACTCACACTGCTAGATTCATAATATATACACACAAGCACATACATACATTACTAGATTCATAATATATACACAGACAAAGAGGCCCACAACCACACATACAAAATACTTGAGTAAAATTTACTACAACCAATGTTTGGGGAATTTCTTTTCCATTTTATTAACATTATTAATATCATTATTATTACCACTTTTTTTAATGTTTTTTACTTAATTGATTTTTTGTTGCCAGTTAGTTTTTTTTGTGCTTGTTCATTGTGTGTACATCTATATAAAAACAAATACATGTATATGCACAATAAACATACATTTTGTATGTATATATGCACGTTTCTATATATCTATGTACATTATACATATATAGTCAAGCAATCAAAATGTTTTTCTTACATTTTAAGTCTGCAATTGTCTTATTCTTGGCTGTTTATAATTCATGAGTATGTATATATATATATATATATGTCTGTGTGTAATTCCTTTTCAACACTTCTTTTTTTTATTCATTTACTCCCTGTCATCAACAAAACACACATGCATTCATACAAGATGTCTTCTTGGTTTTCTGTTTTAAGCTTTTTTTATATTCTTCTTCTCCAGATCAATTTGTTGCACTCCATCGGTGGTTGTTTGGAGAGACCAAATTCCTAGGCAGTTGCTTGTAGATGTGGGGTGGTTTCATTACGTCAGGCAACTCCGGAGGACTGGACAAAGAAGTTAGCTCAAGAGCTTCAAATTCACCGTCTGCTGATAAGTTCCTGGCTCTGAGTAAAAGAAAATACAAGAGGATCAGTTAATTATGATTAATTTATTTAACAGAAAGAAGCCTTCGACACTCTGCTCTTTAGAAAAGAGAAGGAATGACACTATTATATATGTATATATATAATGTGTCAATAAAGAGGAAAAAAACAATGTTTGGTATTATTTATACACCATTACACATATTTCATTTACTAAAAAATTTATATATTTAGAGACAGACAGAAGAACCCAATAAAGATAAGAAAAATCAATTAAGTTTGTTCATCATTCTATCAATAAACAGAGAAAGAGCTAAATTTTTGCCTTGTTTATGTGTTCTACTATGAATATATATATAATAAATTGAACAATTATAAATTCAATTTAAATATTTTATACAAACAAATGACACATCTCATAAATTACAGCTGTTTCATTAATAAATTAAATATATATATATAATATATTTATATATATCTAATAATAATATTTACAGGTAAAAACTCAATTAAAATGAATTTATAAAAAATTAAATTGAGCTTTACAGATTAAAATATATAGTTTTCATGAACTCATCAATGAAAATCCACTATCACATATAGAAAAATTAATAATTAAAAGCACAATAAATTAGTATAATATAATACAAAGTAAATATCAAGATAAAGATAATAAAATAACTACACGTGTTTCATAACTAATTTTCAAATAGAAAGGAAATTTAAATCGATTAAAATTATTGAAAATAAATTCTATTCAGAAATATAGCTAATTGTCAGGTCTTAAATAGAACAATAATTATAATAAATAAATATATATATCAACCAACAATAAGTATCAAATGAATATAGAAAAATTATTAAAAATTATTAAAAATATCCAAATTCCATAATCATCCCTACATCCATTATAATATATGCTAACATGTATATTATATACAAAAACCAGCTTACATAAATTATCATCGTTTTATATACAATTTAAACGAAGTTTAAGGTTAAAATAATAATAGTACATATTTAACCGGTGTAATAGTGAAAGCTATACTATTTAAAACTAAAAACGTTTATTTAATTATCATTAAAAATCAATTGAATAATAGAAAAATACAAGAATACTTATTTCTACAAACGTAGAAATAAAAATATGAATATAAAAGATTAAACTTTATATATACTAAGTTTTAATAAAAAAAACCTTTAACGATAATATAAACAATAAAGACTAATTATTAATCAAAAATATATCAACACTATTCAAAACAAAGTCTTATATTATGTTGAAATGATATATGTACATACCTACATCTATATGTATACATACATGGGTACAGGACATCATAACAAGAAAACAAACTTTTTTTTTTTTTTGAACAACGAAAGAAAACAGAGAGACGAGACATGCAACATAAAGAATATTTCCCTTCATCAGTTGTCCCATCTACTCCGCATTTCGAAGGAACAGTCATTCCCGCAAAGCAAATTGAATAAAATTTGAAATTTTTTTGCGGATGGTGAAAGTGTCAACAAGAACAGGACAGTAAAAACAAACAATAAGGGTTGTTAGGCCAAGACGATAGAAAAATTATTATTATTATTTTTTTGAACGCTAGTAGGCATGAATGAGAGAAGAGACAGAAAAATCATGTATTCTCTATAAGAAGCCAGTGGATAGAAAGAAAGAATCCCTTTCATTGCATGTCAGGAGGGAGAGAAAAACAGAAAGGATGAAGAACAAGAGAGATAGACAGGGAAGTAGTAGAGTGCGCAAAGTAATTATTAAGATAAAACTTACTTGGAGAAAGATGCATGGTGTTCTATCATATAATAATATATGTACATACCTACATCTATATGTATGCATATATGTGTACAGGACATCACAAAAAAACGTTAAATAGATAATTTTTTTTTTTTTTAATGCTAAACAAGGATATTCTTAGGACAAGTTGAAACGTCCACCCATCTATCATGATTATTTAAAGGGCATTTACCCACATTGAAACCTCTATCATCTCGCAATGCTATTGAACTAATTATAAATACCTTTATCCAGAAGATCATCTCTGCAGCAACAAGAACAAGCTTAAAAATGGGATTTTTATTTAAATCTGTTCTCAATAAGGATCTGATGCTGTGTTAGATTTAAACATCTCATGTTTTACTGAACCTAGAAGTGGGAGACCCAGTAAACCAGTGGGTTAATGGCATGGTGAGGCAGAACAACAGCTAAGATGCGAGATTCTGTCCATGGTTCAATAATGCCCAATATTATCCAATGTCCGCTTTCCATGCTAGCATGGGTTGGATGATTTGACTGAGGACTGGTGAAACCAGATGGCTACACCAGGCTCCAATCTGATTTGGCAGAGTTTCTACAGCTGGATGCCCTTCCTAACGCCAACCACTCCGAGAGTGTAGTGGGTGCTTTTACGTGTCACCCGCATGAAGGCCAGTCAGGCGGTACTGGCATCGGCCACGCTCAAAATGGTGTATTTTACGTGCCACCTTCACAGGAGCCAGTTCGGAGTTCCAGCTCATGAGCTGTGGCCATACTGGGGCACCGCCATTTGGTGTTGCTACACAATTTTATTTCACGAATTGATATTTGGTGCATGAGAGAGTTTGATGCAGCTGCTCTCATCTGCACCTCCTGCCGTATATATATATATATATATATATATATATATATACTAGCAGAGGCACCCGGCGTTGCTTGGGAGTGGCACATAAAAGACACCATTTTGAGCGTGGCCGTTGCCAGTACCGCCTGACTGGCCTTTGTGCGGGTGACACGTAAAAGCACCCACTACACTCTCTGAGTGGTTGGCGTTAGGAAGGGCATCCAGCTGTAGAAACTCTGCCAAATTGGATTGGAGCCTGGTGTTGCCATCCGGTTTCACCAGTCCTCAGTCAAATCGTCCGACCCATGCTAGCATGGAAAGCGGACGTTAAACGATGATGATGATGATGATGATGATGGTGCTTGGAAACTTTTACGAAAATTAAAATGGGGATTAAATGAAAGAAATGATTTACGTGAATATCCTCACAAGAGTAATTGAAATAAATGGCGATTGTGGAACCCCCCCACGCACGCACACACACACACACACACAGTATTACACATCAGATGAAATGGACGTGTGTGTGTGTGTGTGTTGTGACAGAGAGAGAGAGAGAGAGAGAGTGAGAGGTTTGTTGTCATGTATATGTACATGCATAAATATGCATACATCTTTGTGTGTGTGTGTGCGTGTGTATGAGAGAGAGAGAGTAAATACTACATACACACCGCTCTCACTCTGTCTCACACACACACTCACACGCACACATACATCCAAAAATGATGGATGCATATAACAACACACCCCTTGACTCACTCACACTCTGTCTGTTACAAACACACACATAAATGTATACAAACATATTTACAAAGACACACGTGTGTATGCGCGCGCGCAATACCGGAAGTTGACATTGCATCACAAGTATGTAAGCCGTTGTTACGTCAAAACAGGTAGTTGACATTGAGGAACCGTTTTAAAGAAGTGAATCATAAATATAAAGCAATATTATTTATTATAAATTAAAAAAATCAAATAAAGAGCCTAAGATTTATCCGAGGTCAAATTATTCAGGCATCACAAGTATGAAAGTAAATAGTGAAGCCGTTTTCACGTGATAAGCGATTACACACACACATCTCTGTTTTATATATAGTATAGATATATATATATGCATATGTGTTCATGTATATATATATATGCGTATGTATGCATATATGTATATATATGCATTTATATATACATATATGTACGTACACATGTATGTATATATATCTATTTATATATATATCATACCTGCACCTGTATTTAATTACTGTTTTAGTGTTACTGATATAACCATTAGTGTTACTGATATAACCACTGTTCTTTTTTTGCCATATGGTTGCGTAACGAACTTCAGCCATTTTCTACTTACCGACCCCTTTGATTGCTATTTTGTTCCACTGGACCCCCATAGCCATTCGATGTTTTAAAAGAATGCTATTATATTCTTTATAATTTGATATTATTGGGGACTGTTTAAAAAATGATTTAAAAAATATTTTATATTTTGTAGAAGTACAAGCAATTTATTGCACAAAAATTTTAACAGCAAAAACTTACGTGACTCCTGGTTGCGAACCAGTTGTAGATGATGGTGGTGGTGTCGATGGTGGTAGAGACGGTGATGCTGAGAGTGCTAGTTCATCATCATCATCATCATCATCGTTTAACGTCCGCTCTCCATGCTAGCATGGGTTGGACGATTTGACAGAGGACTGGTGAAACCAGATGGCTACACCAGGCTCCAATCTGATCTGGCAGAGTTTCTACAGCTGGATGCCCTTCCTAACGCCAACCACTCCGAGAGTGTAGTGGGTGCTTTTACGTGTCACCCGCACGAAGGCCAGTCAGGCGGTACTGGCAACGGCCATGCTCAAAATGGTGCATCCCATGTGCCACCCGCACAAGAGCCAGTCCAGGAGCACCGGCAACGATCCTGCTCGAAAATCCCATGAAGGCCAGCCAGGCGGTACTGGCAAAACGGCCACGCTCAATATGGCGCACCTCATGTGTCACCCGCTAGTTGATGTATGATAATGTTGATAGCAGTGATGCTGGGTGGGGGGGTGGTTGATGGTGGTGGTAATGGTGCTGTTAGTGATGGTGGTTCTTGACATGGTGGTGGGGATGCTGATGTTGGCAATGGTGGTATTGGTGGTGATCTAATTCAATGTGGGGGGGGGGTTGTCGATGATGATGGAAGTAGCGATGGTGGAGGTGATGTTTGTGACAGAGGCCGCAGTAACATATCTGTGGAGATATTTTTGTCATTTTTTTGTCGGTGCTATTGTAGTTATTATAGCTTTTGATGGCGGTGGTGGTGGTGGTGGTGGTGGTGGTGGTGCAATATTAAAAGTAGAGGCATTAGTGATATGTGGTAAAAGGTTAATGGTGGTGATGGCCATGATGGAGGTGGTGGTGGTGGGGTAATGCTGATGGTGGTGTGTCTTGTGTTTCCAATCAAACTGACTCCAAGCCAGCAGTTTGGAAGATGACTTGACCACAGTGGGCCTGGGGTATTAGTATGGTCTGTGGGTGATGCTCACTGGGACTGACCGCTACAGCTGCTGCCGACGTTGGTGTAGTTTCAGCATCTGGCAAAATACTTCGATACGAAACATTCATCATGGTCACATCCGACATATCATAGTCGATTGTCTCACCCTGGCATTCTGCTGTTATCACCAAGTGGTGCTGTTGGCTGTTGTGTAGTGCAGCTTCTAGCTGGACATGATTGCTGTTGGTGACCACCACATCGTCTGGATCGACAATGAGACTCAGCGTATTTGCTGCTGCAGCTACTGCTGTTGGTGTTTTTGCTGTTGCTACTGGTGCAGCTATCACTAACGAGCCTTCGGTCATTACTGCTGCTGGTTTTGGCAGACGCGACTTGGTCTGTTGCACACCGTGCATTTTCAGCTCATGCCGCTGTAAATGATGCTTGTGACGGAAAAGGTAACCACATACTGAACAACGGAACTTTCCCTGTGTGGTGTGAGCTCGGAAGTGTGCCTGGCACATTACATCGGTCTTGAAACGCCATGTGCAACCAGGAAAGGTGCATGCATATGGCCGGATGGGGTCGTGGACCCGTTTGTGCTTGTTGAGTGTTGACTTGTCCGTGTAGGCAAACCCGCATATGTCACAGATGACACTGCCCTCATTGTGCAGCTGACGATGTGCATGAATTGCCGCATTAATTTTTGATGTGAAACCACATTGCCTGCACCGGTATGCTCCTTTTTTGTGTGTGCGTTCGTGTGCAGCCAAGTAGGTGCGAGTCTTGAAGCCCTTTCCACATGCCTCACAGAAGAACATTGCATCTGTCCGGTGGATCTGTGTGTGCTTACGCAGATATCGTAACCTGTTAAACACCTTTGTGCATTTGGTGCAAGGGTACGACCCAAGGAGGTCTTGTTTCTCAATGCTTCGTACTCTCTTGTTGGTTGAGCTTGTCCTGGTCTTGAAACGGTTGACCATTGATTTATTATAATCCGACATCTTCATCAGCCTCTGGTTGTCACCAACGGGAACAGCGCCGAGATCAGATACAGAAGTGGAGGGGGCTTGATTCAATATTTCTGGATGTTTGTCTCGCATGTGGTTTATCATGGAACTCTTCCAATGTGTCCGAAACGGACAGTGAACACACTTGAATGACTGCTTGCCATAGGTGAACGAGTTGCCACGGACGATGCTGGTCACCAGGACAAATGTAAAGTCAGGTCTTGAAGTGGTGGAAGTTGTGCTCTCCGATTCAGAATGCATCGCAGATGAAGGCCGTAGTCCGGACAGGGGGACAGAATGCTGAGCGTCCATATCATCCTCATTATCATCTTCGTTGTTGGACGAAGAGTGTTGGTCAGCAGTGCTTGACTGCAGTGGGTCACTGAAGGTTGCTGTTGTGTCCAGGGAAATCGATGGTAGCGACGCTGTTGGTGGCAGTGTCGGTGGTGGAGCTGTTGCTGAAGCATTGTTGAAGTGTTCTGATAGATTAATTAATTCTTTAGACATATTGATCACCACCTCCTCTTCATCCTCCTCATCATCATCATCATCATCCTCCTCCTCATCATTGCCATTATCTTCTTCTTCTTCTTCTTCTTCTTCTTCTTCTTCTTGCTGTAAGCTCTGCATCACTGTGGTAGCGCCCCCTTTGTTGATGATAGCTGGGTGCATAAGACTGATATTTTCAGCACTGTCATCCACCGAGTGAACAAGAACAACATCCTCACTGTCGCTGGCCTTATCATTGTTGTTGTTGTTGTTACCAATGCATCTTCTTCCCATTTTCATATCAACCACAGGATGCACTCCTTCAACGGGGCCACAGATCTTCCGGCTGCTATTGCTGACCGCTGCTGGGCCTGAAAGCTGTGGTCTCGAAGAGTCGGTAAGGACCACTGAGCTGTTGTGTTGCTGTATTGAAGAAAACTGGGGATGGATAGACAGAGCACCACCACCACCACCACCACTGACATCAGCAGCAGCAGCAGAACTGGCAACAGTACCTGTAGTAGTAGTAGTAGTAGTAGTAGTAGTAGTAGTAAGAGTAGTAGTAGTAGTAGTAATAGTTGTACCAAGTGTCGAGGCTAAGGAGAAACCTCCGATGATACTTCTATTCTCGTCGCCTTCTGCTCCAGTCTCTCCCTGTTGAACCATCAAGATGTTTGTTGTGCCATGACCATCACTGCAGGCCGGCTGTGGTATGGAGAGCCTTTGAGGGCCATCACCGTTGTGCACACTGACAAACGGATCCATCATAATCATGTCAGGGCATTCAGACTTCACGAGATCCTGGTAAGTTTCCAGCTCCCTGGTCAGTAAGCTGACCTTGTGGTTGAGTCGGGGTAAGAGGCAAGGTGGTTTGCCGGTGCCCTTGCCACTGGCCTTTGTTTTGCCTAGAAAGATCTTGTGTTGGCGGCGATAGTGTTCCTTCAGTGACATCTGTCGGGAGAATAGTGTACCACACACACTGCAACTGACTTTGGTGTTGGGGGACGCATCTGAAAAAGAAAAAAAAAACAGAGAATACTTGAAAGAGGGTGAGAGAAGAGAGAGACAGACAGACTGATTGAGACAGAGAGAGGAGAGAGACAGAGAAAAGAGAGAGACAGACAGAGAGAAGAGAGAGACAGACAGACTGATTGAGACAGAGAAAGAGAGAGAGACAGACAGACTGATTGAGACAGAGAGAGGAGAGAGACAGAGAAAAGAGAGAGACAGACAGAGAGAAGAGAGAGACAGACAGAGAGAAGAGAGAGACAGACAGAGAGAAGAGAGAGACAGAGAAAGAGAGACAGACAGACAGACTGATTGAGACAGAGAGAGGAGAGAGACAAGAGAGAGAAGAGAGAGACAGACAGAGAGAAGAGAGAGACAGACAGAGAGAAGAGAGAGACAGACAGAGAGAAGAGAGAGACAGACAGAGAGAAGAGAGAGAAGAGAGAGACAGACAGAGAGAAGAGAGAGACAGACAGAGAGAAGAGAGAGACAGACAGAGAGAAGAGAGAGACAGACAGAGAGAAGAGAGAGACAGACAGAGAGAAGAGAGAGACAGACAGAGAGAAGAGAGAGACAGACAGAGAGAAGAGAGAGACAGACAGACTGATTGAGACAGAGAAAGAGAGAGAGACAGACAGACTGATTGAGACAGAGAGAGGAGAGAGAGAAGAGAGAGACAGACAGAGAGAAGAGAGAGACAGACAGAGAGAAGAGAGAGACAGACAGAGAGAAGAGAGAGACAGACAGAGAGAAGAGAGAGACAGACAGAGAGAAGAGAGAGACAGACAGAGAGAAGAGAGAGACAGACAGAGAGAAGAGAGAGACAGACAGAGAGAAGAGAGAGACAGACAGACTGATTGAGACAGAGAGAGGAGAGAGACAGACTGACTGATTGAGACAGAGAAAGAGAGAGAGACAGACAGACTGATTGAGACAGAGAAAGAGAGAGAGACAGACAGACTGATTGAGACAGAGAGAGGAGAGAGACAGAGAAAAGAGAGAGACAGACAGAGAGAAGAGAGAGACAGACAGAGAGAAGAGAGAGACAGACAGAGAGAAGAGAGAGACAGACAGAGAGAAGAGAGAGACAGACAGAGAGAAGAGAGAGACAGACAGAGAGAAGAGAGAGACAGACAGAGAGAAGAGAGAGACAGACAGAGAGAAGAGAGAGACAGACAGAGAGAAGAGAGAGACAGACAGACTGATTGAGACAGAGAGAGGAGAGAGACAAGAGAGAGACAGACAGAGAGAAGAGAGAGACAGACAGAGAGAAGAGACAGACAGACAGACTGATTGAGACAGAGAGAGGAGAGAGACAGACTGACTGATCGAGACAGAGAAAGAGAGAGATACAGTAAGAAAAAGTGAGTGAGAAAGAGTGAAAGAAAGACAGAATGTGTGAGAATGAGAGAATGAATAAAAAGCTGTTGTTTTGACCTCTGACTACATTATCCAATGTGTCCTTCCTATTTTGAGGTGTTAAGGTATAGGATTTTCGAGCGAGATCGTTGCCAGTACCCCTGGACTGGCTCCTGTGCAGGTGGCACATAAAATACACCGTTTCGAGCGTGGCCATTGCCAGTACCACCTGACTGGCCTTCGTGCGGGTGGCACGTAAAAAGCACCCACTACACTCTCAGAGTGGTTGGCGTTAGGAAGGGCATCCAGCTGTAGAAACTCTGCCAAATCAGATTGGAGCCTGGTGTAGCCATCTGGTTTCACCAGTCCTCTGTCAAATCGTCCAACCCATGCTAGCATGGAAAGCAGACGTTAAACGATGATGATGATGATGATGATGAAGGTGTGATTTGAGATATATTTCGTTGACATATCAAGCAGAGCAAGTGACCAAATAAAGCTTGTTTAACTCGGAAATTGACCTTCACCAATTAGGCGTATTTGGTTGACATTTCTTGCAGAACAAGCAACCCTGCTTTTTTCATGTCGAAGTGATATGAAAATGTATAGGCCCCTATCAGTTGTGTAGTGTGGTTGTTTTTTTTTTTGAGAACATGTTATGTAAGGGTTGGGGAAAGACCAGACAAGGAAACAAAGATCCTTATTATACTCACGCTGTAACTTATGTTCCAGGATATCCAGTAGTTTGTGGTAGACCTTGTTGCATAATCCGCAGATGAAGGTGTCCAATTTGCCAGATGACACTGCAATGGGAAGGACAGAGTTACAATAATAACAACTTTATTATTATAATAATAATTCTTCCTACTGGAAGCGCAAGGCCTAACAAATTTGGGGGAAGAGATTAAAATCGATCACATCGATCCCCAGTGCATAACTGGTACTTATTTAATCAGCCCGAAAAGGATGAAAGGCAAAGTTGACCTCGGTGGAATTTGAACTCAGAACATAGTGGCAGATGAAATACCACTAAGCATTTCACCTGGTGTGCTAACAATTCTGCCAGCTCGCTGCCTTTATAATAATAATAATAATAATCCTTTCTTATTTCTTTATTGCCCACAAGGGGCTAAACATAGAGGGGACAAACAAGAACAGACAAAGAGATTAAGTCGATTACATCGACCCCAGTTCGTAACTGGTATTTATTTAATCGACCCCCGAAAGGATGAAAGGCAAAGTCGACCTCGGCGGAATTTGAACTAATATAGTCGAGTGTGTGATCAGAGCGAGAATTTGGCTATTATTTCTAGCAGGTGGAGGAGCCATGAAAGAAGCTCTTCTATGTTATATATAGTTGGATCACAGACCTGGAGGTGGTTGTTTTGATTTAGCTTCGGGTGAAATCTGATCGGGTAGATTATATCATTAAAAAATAGTTCAACCCTAACCACCCCGTCATTTCCTCTATGCAAGAAACAAAAGACAACATTAACGCACATGACCTTCTCTAAGACGATGAGGGGGGGGGGGGTGATTTGAATTAGATTTAACTGCTATTTCTAGCAGGTCGAACGCTTTTACTAAAAGTTTCGTTATATGTTATTTCGATGGTGGTGGTGGTGGTTTTGGTACGAACGATGGTGCAAAGCCTTAGGTGTTTGGGTACGTATATTTAAGTTCTGATTTCAAACCCCGACGATGTCGAACTTTGCCTGTTAGCCACCTGGAGTCGATAAAATAAAGTACCGTTAAATACAGAAGACAGTTTTAATCAAATTCATTCATTCAATTTGAAGGCACACCTACACAAGTGTGCCCCCCTCCATCAATATTTGTTTCTATATAACTTTCAGAAAAATTAATATTTTTTAATGAAATTATCTACAAATGTTTTATAGGTGGTGTAGAATACGATTATTTTGGGAATTTTTTGTGTAAAAAGAGAAAAGAAAGGGAAAATGGTAATCACACATACATACTAACAAACAGCACATATTTCCAAAATTTCAAGTTTCATTTTATAGATTTATGTGATGTATGTATATTATCATATTTAATTCCGATATAATCATAATCTACACCATCTGAAAGGTATTTGTAGAAAATTTCATTAAAAAAATACCAATTTTTTTCGAAAGCTATGCAGAAACGAAGTCGGTGGAGGGGTACGTTTATGTGGGTATGCCAACAAATTGAAAAGATTGATGTTTCTGATGGTACTTTATTTTATCAACCTCAGATGGATGGGTAAAAGACAAAGTCGACATCGGCGGGATTTGAAGTCAGAACTTAAACAGACGTACGTAAACACCGCTAGGCACTACCTGTTCTGCCCTGGCACCATCGTTCATACCAAAACAATTACGACCACCACAATTAGAAGAAACGCGGTTTCTACTGTGTTAGTCGAAAGGAGACAATGTTAAACGATAAAAAATCTTCACTTACCTCGGTCCCTCGCTCGGGTTTTCATTTTATCCAGATTGTAAACCTCAATCACGAAGTTATTCGGCGTGTCCGGAGGCCGAGGGGCCTGGAAACCATTAGTGGCCATCAGAGCAGGGTTAGTGGTCAGCTTGTGGTTTTCCACGGAAACGGGTAGAGAACCGGGTAGTGAGGCCACGCCGGACGACACGACTGTGTTCACACTGTTGTTGTTGTTGTTAATGTTGATGTTGTTCTTGCTGTGATTAGCGTTGTTATTGTCGGTGTTGTAATAGCTGTTGTTGAAGTGGTCACCGGACAACAGGGAGATGTTAACACTCTCTTTTCTTTCCATTTCAGTCTCTGAATATATTTGCTTACGGCGATCTTCACTTGCGTTGGTGTTGACGATGTTGGTTAACCCCAGGTCAATCCTAGACGGACAGACCTATAATCAAATACATCCAAGTGGCCATCCCGTAGGCCTGTTGTCAAAGTTGATGCATATTTAATACTACATTATCCAACATGTCCTTCTTTAAAGACAGTACCGGTATAGATTAACAGAGATGTCGATGCTATTTCTCACAAGTCATGGAACTAATGGATCTTTTTGTTGTTATTGTTGGTGTTATGTAACTCACTGAGTCCTAGGTCAACCCTAAGAAAACAAATCTGCAATCAAAAGGTTCCCAATTCACGATCATCGCGTTTTTCCTCGTGGAATAGTGTACGTTGGACTACATTATTCAATGTATGTGTGTGTGCATGCATATGTGTGTGTGTGCATGCATATGTGCGTGTGTGAGGGTGAGGTATGATTTGAGGCAGATTTTAACTGCTATTCCTGGCAAGTTAAGAGACGGCATAAAGAAATCCGAGAAGTCTATTATTATTGTTGTTATTGTTACAGGAAGTACTTAATGAGAAATTATATAAACAAAAATGGAAAAAAAGTTAAAAACAAAGTCTTCACACCCCTAACTGCCCAAATCAGTCCCCTACTTTTTGTCAGGGGGATTCGAACACACTCGAATTCCAAAGATAAAAATGATCCCCCCCCTCACAAGAACGACACCACAATCACCACCACCAGCGACAAAAACAACAACAGCAAAGCCGACAAAGACAACAACAACACAAACAATTATGTCATTTACAATAAACTATAAATAAATATAGAAATATATTGCATCCGGATAAACGTCGATCCCTAGATTTCTACACAAAACTGTCAGCAAGACTGTGTATGTATGTATGTATGTATGTATGTATATAAATGTTATTCTATAAATACATTTGTACTTGTGTTTACGTACTTATACGTACATGTGCATGTGCATATATGTATATATATATATATATATATATATATATATATATATATATAAATTACTCTATAAGTACATTTGTGTCTATACGTGTTGATCTGTGTTTACGCACACACATATATACATGCGTATGTTTATGTGTGATGTATATGTGATATAAAGAACGTGAAATTGATTCCGGAGACGGTAAACATATAGCATATATACATACGAGTGTTTGTTGTTGTATACATACATATACGTATCTATAAACATAAACACACGCACACGCAGACATATAGATTTATATGTATATCTGCCTATCTACATATAAAGAGAAAAAGATACGTATATATATATATACATTATACATACATATTGTGTATATATTTACACCTGGTAGCCAGTGGAACTCTTCAGTACCGTCAACGAGGAAGAGTGTATTTTCTCGTCTCTCTTCGCTAGAGAGTGACAACCAATCAGTGTATAAGTTAAGCTGTTGGTGGCGGTTGTTGTTTTGCTTGGGAGTAGCCGGTTATAAGAAACGATTATGCTGTGCCGATTTAAGTCATGGGGACTCTGAACAGTTGCCCGGGGGCTCAACTCTGATCTTTGTATGCTGCAGTTTGCTATCAATAAATAAATACTATATGGCCCGGGAGTGGCTGTGTGGTAAGTAGCTTGCTTACCAACCACATAGTTCCGGGTTCGTTCCCACTGCGTGGCACCTTGGGCAAGCGTCTTCTACTATAGCCTCGGGCCGATTAAAGCCTTGTGAGTGTATTTGGTAGACGGAAACTGAAAGAAGCCCGTCGTATATATGTATGTATATATATATATATATATATATATATATATATATATATATGTATGTGTGTGTGTATATGTTTGCGTGTCTGTGTTTGTCCCCCCAACATCGCTTGATAACCGATGCTGGTGTGTTTACGTCCCCGTAACCTAGCGGTTCGGCAAAATAGACCGACAGAAAAAATACTAGTATTCCAAAGAATAAGTCCTGGGGTCGATATGCACGACTAAAGGCGGTGCTCCAGCATGGCCGCAGTCAAATGACTGAAACAAGTAAAAGCGTGAGTAAAGAGTATATGGCCCAAGAGAGATTTGCCTGGTAGCATATAATGCTGGTATGACAGCTGTGAACCATACATGCCTTCATAGTGCTGTCCTAAGTCATGTGCATCCTGGGTAGTTTGCTTGGAGGCCTCACAGGATTAAGGACCCTATTCTAATCTATGTATGCAGTGGCTTGCTGTTGATAAATATAGCATCTCCAATGAAGTGATTTGCTCGCGGGCCTATGCTGCAAAAACAAGCCTAGCAAATTGATAACGTGTAGCTGGAAATCGAAATCGGGATGGCACCTGTGCCCAGCGTCACCTTTCTGGCACTTGTGCCCGTGACATGTGTAAGGATTTTTCGAGCGAGATCGTTGCCGGTGCCCCTGGACTGGCTCTTGTGCGGGTGGCACATAAAATACACCATTTCGTGCGGGTGACACGTAAAAGCATCCACTACACTCTCTGAGTGGTTGGTGTTAGGAAGGGCATCCAGCTGTAGAAACTCTGCCATCCGGTTTCACCAGTCCTCAATCAAATCGTCCAACCCATGCTAGCATGGAAAGCGGACGTTAAACGATGATGATGATGATGATGATGAACGACGTTCCTGCTACAACCACTCCATTTTTTTTTCGTCAGATCTAATACAGCCAGAACAAAAGTATCTAATGTATTCCTAAGGCTCTGACAGAGATATTGCTGTTATTTCTAGCAGGTTCACTAGGTGACTTGTCGTTTGTCTGTCAAGTTGACGAAGACCAGTTAATCACCTTCGGATTAGGATTAGGATTAGGATTCGGCTTGGTGGGTACGTTGATGAGAGATCAAGCCAAGCACTTGGATTAGAACAGTTCCCCACAACTTTCTTTTCACCTGTGGTACCCTTATTTTCTTTTCAAAATTCAACAGCACACCTGAACTAAAAATATAGGGAAAAAATGATATTCCGGTTACACTGCTGCACACCTAGCATCATCTCGTGGCACACCAGTGTGCCATGGCATACCGTTTGCAGAGCACTGGCCTAGAAGGTTCTCTGGTGGTGTGGACAGGAAATGGTGGTGGTAGTTGGAGATTTGATGTTGATGGTTTTCCAGGTTTGCTTGTGTTGCTCAGCTGCAACAACCCTGTTTGTTTTCACAGATTTACATGCCTTTGCAGACAGCTGATCCCCACACGCCTCTGTCCTGAGCTGTCTGCTCCCGTGCGACATTGCTAATCCCGAGGGCTTTTAGAGAGGTTTTTGACGTGTCTGTGGAGCACTTTTTCCAGGCTTCCTTAGAAATACTTGCTTTCCTGTAGTTTGTCATCTAAAAACTTCTCTCTTGGCAACCAGTGTTGGTGTGTTTATTTCCCCATAACATAGTGGTTCAGCAAAAGAGACCAATAGAATAAATACTAGGCTTAAAAAAAAATAATAAGTCCTGGGATCGATTTGTTCGACTAAAACCCTTCAAGGCGGTGCTCCAGCATGGCTGCAGTCAAATGACTGAAACTAGTAAAAGATAAAAGACGAATTATAAAATAGCTTTAATATCTTTAAAATATACATTGGTGTCCAGAATGAGGAACTTGCTTAAGGCCTGAAACCAAGGTGGGTGACCAGCCACACTTACACACACAGACATGCAGATACATCATGTACTCACACACACACACACACACACACATACATACATGCAAATATACAAACTCTCATACACACTGACACACACACATATACGAATGCTCATACTCTCTCGCACATACACACAGAAAAACATTGAGACATCTGTGTGTGTGTGTGTAAACAGACATTCATACAAACACACACTCACAAATATACAGACCGATATGTACATCACACACACACACACACACACACAAAACCAAACAATAAATATACACTCTGTTTCATACACAGACATATCATAATTTATAGATATTCATAAACATGCACACGTGTACTCACACACACATACACATAAACTCTCCCATCATTAAACGACAGCTGAGGGTTCCACAAAGTCTTGCCGAATGACCAGCACAAAATGCTTTGTTTATAGTCGTTAATGTTTGTGCTGTCACATTGGCTCGCATTGCTTGTACAGGTACACAAGTGCGCCACATGCCAGGAGTCGAAATGACCGATGAGCAACATGAGATGAAGTGTCTTGCTCAAGAACACAACGCACTGACCAGTCTGGAAATCAAAACCACAACCTCACAATTGTAACCACTAGGCCACACACTTTCACATATATATATACATACGTACATACATACATATATATATATATATATATACACATAATTAAGGGATCAGCAAGTATTTGCTTCACCATATACCGAAGTTCAGAAATAGCAGCTAAAAAAGCTGAGAATCCTACAGATAGATTCTCAGCTTTTTTAGCTGCTATTTCTGAACTTCGGTATATGGTGAAGCAAATACTTGCTGATCCCTTAATTATGTGTATAAATATATATGAGCTTTTAAATAAGTTCTCCACCAATAATGGTGCTTTCATACCGATGGGCTTGGTAAAAATTATTAATTGTTAATTGATTTATTAATTAATAAATTGATAATCCTTTACCCTTTTAATTTGTAATATATATATATATATATACACATACATATATATTGATGATGATGATGATGATACATATATATTATATATGTGTGTATATATGTATGTATATATAAGGTTCTTTATCTCCTTTTCTTATTCAAATTATGTATGTATGTATAACATACTTTATCTCCACTTGTTATTCAAATCATTCACACACACACACGCACACACACACACAATTTGAATAAGAGAAGAAGAGATTCTTTCAGTTTTCAAGAGATAACTTCACTCCAGTTGAAATCATTAAAATTTCATAGAAAATATCTTGGCAATCCTGTGAGCTTCCTCGTGAGAGGGTGGACAGTAGTAGTTCTGTGGTAGCTTCTGCTTATTGGCTTCCCTTTCAGACATCTGATCAACATTTGGTCTTGACAGCTTATTGACCAATTCCTTCCTTGCCTCCACCTGGCCATCCTGCCTCGTTTGGTCAAAGGTGTCCTGTAAAGCAAAACTGCTTTAATGAGATATCAAGTTCAGAGAAATTTGGCATTTTTTTATCCCAAGCCCTTCATTGTCACCTTTCCCTTTACATCACTTTTCCCTAACAGGGACCCTTACTGCATGCCAGTATAGACAGTATAATCCGCTTAAATATATACTAGCTTAACAGCTTTTAAGCTAGCTCCTTAGGTTCCATAACTTAGCAACTCAATAAACAGGGCACAACAAATTAAGTACAACATAGTAATAAATACTAGGGTCGATATGATCAACTAAACCCCTTTTTATTAGTTTCTTGGTAGGGTTGCAGTCTAAAGACTGGCAAAGAAAAAGAATAAAAACTCACTTACCCTCACTGTCTTGTAGGTTGACATAGCAGTGTTTATCCTCACGGCTCTCATGGACTGCTCCAAGTCAGGAAGGGGCAAGAAGAAATTAGTGGAAGCTAGACGACTGAGGGAGGTAGCTTTGGTTTGGTTGATTGCCGAGGCTGCATTGGCGTGACAAGGTTCAATAACTTCTGATGCATCAAAAGCAACATTACTGCCTATAATATTGCTGGTTGTCATGCGGAGCGGTAGCGGTTGTAGTTGGGAGAAATAGGATGGAACAGTTTGTTGAGGCTGTGAATAAGGCCCTTGGAGTTGTTCAGGCTTCACGCTGTCTGGAATCGGTCCCTGTAGAGACGTGGTTTCTCTCTGCAACACAAAATGGCTGTCATCTGGCATCCCTGGAGGAGCTTCACTCGCTGATCCCTCATGTCTATGGGGCTCCGCAAAAGGGGTCTCATTTCGCAATGTTACTGATAAAGAGGACTCAGCTAATGAAGACAATAACATTGGACCCATTGTATTGTCAAGGGACAGGATAGATAGGTCTTCGTCCTCAAAGGACCTGTGCTGAAGTGCAGCGTTTTCAGAACAAGTGGGTGGTGTTGAGATGACCGTGGAGGTGGTGGTATGAGCAGTGGTGGCTGCCGTGATAGCATTAATAGTGTTGGAGGTAGTAGCAGCATCAGTGGGGATGGTAGTAATGCTCGTGGTGGAGGTGGTAGTGGTGGCTGTTGTGGTGGTCATCTCAGTGAATTTGAGGAGATGGTCTTTGAAATGTCCGGCTATTCTATGGAAGTCTGCAAGGATCTCCTCTGTTTGGAACTCGTGCAAAGAACTCTGAGCGCAAGAGTTATCAGGAATAATCAGATGGCAGTACTGGTCGTTGTTGTTGTTCTCGTTGTTGGGGTGAGGGTGTTGGTGCTGGGAATGTGGTTGTTGTTGATGGTGGTGGTGGTGGTGGTGGTTGTAGCGGGTAGCATCGTCGTCGCTTGCCACTATCTGGACAATAGCCGATGGATCATCGAAGTGGTACCGGCTCTCTTCTCGAATAGACGACACATCGTTCACAAGACGGGGGACAATAATGCTTCCTTTTTCTTCTTCCTCCTCCTCCTCCTCCTCATCATCATCATTGTAATCGTTTTTATCATCATCATCATCATCATCATCATCATCATCATCATCATCATCAACATCCTCATTACCACCACCACCATCATCATCATCATCATCATCATCACCATCACTGTCGTCTCCTAAGACGAAAACATTGTTAGAGCCGCCGGCCAGATCCGGTTTGTGCTCGTAATCAAACCCCGCCGCCCTCGCCGTACTGTCACAGTTGTCACTCTTGTTGTTGTTGTTGTCGTTTCCTGCGTCTGCAGCTGGAGACATTCCTGGATCTAACTCCAGATTGATCTCAGCACCTCCACGGAAAGAACATTCTCCATCCCCTTCGCCACTGGGGGTGGTGGTGGTGGTGGTGGTGGTGGTGGTGGTGGTGGTGGTGACGGTGGAGAGTGACTCGGTGAGAACTGCCATGCTCTTTTTTCGTTGAAGGTTGTCTTTGGGAAGAGTTTGTTGTTGCTGATGTGGTGGTGGTGGTGGTGGTGCTGGTGGTGATAAAACTTGACCAAAGGAGGCAGAACCCCTTTCCACTAGCAGAGAGTCCACCCCAAAACTCTGCGATTGCGTAGAGTCAGAAGCAATGACCCCATTGCTTCTTAGAGTACCGGGGTTCGTGCTAGCGTGCGGCAAGGACATTATCACGGGGGAAGAGTCCAGCTCCGACCCCTTCTTTAACTCAAGGTTCCCCTTCTCTCCTGCTTCCCTGTCAGATGTTACGTCCAGTAAATCGACAGCATCTCTTTGTGATGCTGAAGACGTGCCCTGCAGTGAAGACAAAGTGAAATCTGATTGGCTGGTTGAGACAGAAAACAGATCCTTCTTAGACTTGTAGCTTTTGTTGCTGTTACTGTTGTTGCTGTTGTTGAAGGAACTGGATTTTGCTGTAGTTGTTGTGGTTGTTGTTGTTGCTGTTGATGTTAATGTTGCAGTAGGTGGTGGCGCTGCAGTTTTGTATCGAGCAACAGCAGCAGCAGCAGAAATGTTTGGACTGAGTTTAGACAGGAGGGCATGGTTCATCTGGTCGAGTTCCATCATTTGCTCCCTGGAAAAGAGAAAGAGATGCATGAGAGATCTGTAGATAGATGAGAGGGAGAGAGGGAGAGAGAGAGAGAGAGAGAGAGAAATGTATAAGAGATTTATAGATGAGAGAGAGAGAGAAAGGACAGATTTATAGATAGATAAGAGAAGAAAGAGAGAGAGATATGAGAGATTTATAGACAGATAAGGGGAGAGAGAGAGAGAGAGATGACAGATTTATAGATAGATAAGGGAGCCTGGTGTAGCCATCTGGTTCACCAATCCTCAGTCAAATCGTCCAACCCAGTCGGTAGTTGAACAGTGAAAGCTGAGTATCGTACCTATGTTCAAGAAGTGCAGAGTGTGTTCTGCGTTAACATATGTTTCTACGATAGGTTATTTTAAAATAACCACAACCATCTCTTTATTTGTGGAAAACCATTTTACACCAGACGTATACACCCACATCATAACATTAGGTGAAAGATGAAAGAAGATAACGACAAAACATCGAATGCTCACCTGAGCTTCACTTTGAGGTCCCCTTGGGTTGAGGCAGTAAAGTGGAAGGTTGGCAGTTCTAATGCCAGTGTGTTCCTGGCAGACATTTGGTTCTGCTGCTTCAACATTTCGTGGTGTCGCTTCACGTTCTCGTAGTGTTCTTCAAAGTGGGGTAACTTGGCGTTGCTGGTGGTAGGACATTTTGTGGACACTTGCTTCCCCTGTATGACGATGATGATGGGTAGTTTGGAGGGGGTAGTAGAAGAAATGTGGGATGATGGTGGTTGGGGTGGAGGGAAAAAACAATAATTTTGAAATGTTAAACAATTATAATTTGATTTTATTTACCTACACACTCTCTCATTGACTCTCTCTCTCTCTCTCTCTCTCTTACAATCTATCTACTTTCTCTCTTTCTCCTTATCAACCTCTAGTTATATCTATTATATTATTTATTTATGCGGCCTTTTAAAGCCTAGCCAAGCTCATGGGCCCGGTTTCTATGGCGTATGTGTTCCCCCAGCTGGACGGGAAGAAAGAGTGAGAGAAAGTTGGCGGCGAAAGAGTACAACAGGGGTCGCCACCATCCCCTGCCAGAGCCTCATGGAGCTTTAGGTGTTTTCGCCATTGCGCCTCAACAGTTATACATACATATATATATATATATATATATATATATACACACACACACACACACACACACATACAAAGATATGCACACGTGTGCACACACACCTACATACACTTATAATTCTTGCTCATATATATCTATCTAATTCCTGCCCAAGGGCTGAAACCTATGTCACTAACAATGTGCTGTATTAAAACCAAGTGAAGCAGGGTTTATTTAACAAGATACCCCTTGTAAAATCACCTGATGTGGTTTTGATTCCTGGACTGGGTGACACACTGTGTCCTTGAGCAAGACACTTCATTTCACACTGCTCCATCCAGTAGGGAGTATATAAGCCGAAGAATCCAGGAAACCAACATTAGGAGTCCATGGCTCAGGGATCACTTCATCTGATCCTTTTGGTGTATTTGATATACATGGATGTGTGTGTGTGTGTGTGTACGGTTCAGAAAAGATCTGATCAATTTGATATATACGGATGTGTGTGTGTGTGGTTGGGTGTGTGTGTGGTTGGGTGTGTGTGTGGTTGGGTGTGTGTGTATGGATTTCAGCGTGTGTATGGCTCAGAAAGGACCCTTGTGTGCATGTATGTCAGTTTGTATATGGCTCAGGTGTGATCTTCGAAACGCCGGAGTTTTAATGGTGGCAGCTGATGAAGGGGATGTTTCTTTGTGGCCTGCTTGTTTGCTGCACCTTGTTTACCATTTTGTCCATGTTCTTTTGCCATGTCATGTACCCAGTTATGTATCTATATGTACATGTAGATGAACGTATATACATACACGTACATATATATGCATATACTCATATATTGTTTATATATATATATATATATATACATACATATATGGAAATGTGTGTTTGTCTGTGTGTGTATGTTAGTGAGTGCACATGTATGTGTGTGTGTGTGTGTGTGTGTGTGTATGTTTGAATATACCAGACTGAAATGAGTCTTGATGTTGATTAACTAAAACCCTTGAAGGTTGTACTCCAGCATGGCCACTGTCCAATGCCTGAGAAAAGTTTAAAAAAAATTTTTTTTTAAAAAGACAAATAAAAAGAAAACAAGGTGAAGCATATGACTTACTGCTTGCTGGGCCAGGTGAGTGGTGAGGCGGCGCCAGTAATGGTCCATTGATTCCATGGGTGTCACACTTAACTGATTGACCAACACAATGTCACAGGTAGATGGGCAGACAGTGGAGGGGGCGGTCAGGTGAGAAAAAGAGAGAAAAACAAGAATCAGGAAATCAATCAATCATTTACTTAAACAGATCAATATTTTCTACACAACTATCGCAATAATTTCTTCTTTATTAAACCAACAAAGAAGGCCTCTACACAGTTGCTGAACTTGTTAAAAATAACACCCAATATTTCCTTAAACTGCATCCTGTCATCTTAATAAAAGACAGACGCATTTGCTAATACAGTTTGTAATATGCGGAAAGAGGGGGATGGTCACGGCTGGAATGTCTTCGATCTGATATCTGCTCAGTCAGAGCTAACTTGGACTTAAACAATAATCACAACACCACCAACATGTTAGATCAGTGGTTCCTAACCTGTGTTGGTCCGCAAATGTAGTACTGGGGGTCCGTGAACATGTTAACCCTTTCGTTACCATATTTATTTTGAGATGTGGCTGTTTCTGACAAAGAAATTTCGCTTTCATGTAAAACAACTATATTTTGTAGACATTATCCATAATCTACTCTCAAAACATTTCAGTAGCTCTACTTTTGCATTGCTTGCAAACTTATACGTTCTACGAATCATTAAAGTGCAACGACCTGCACAATAACCAGCTTTCAATTTGATTTTCCATTCCTAGGTTAATCAGAAACATATATTGCCGTGCTACTCATAAACCTTTCTTGGTAGTTCAATTATTTAGTGAAAAAAAATACCACCAAAGCAACTTAAACCATCAAAAGGATGGGTGCGTTTGCTGGTTTTAAATATAACAAAAAATTTATTAAAATAATTTAGTTATCATTAAGCTAGTGTTAGGAACATAAATTGTGACTAAGGTTTGATGGAAGATTTTAATTCAGAACTTTTGAAAATAAGACATTTGTACTACAGAGCCAAAAGCAGTTTCAACCAGGTTTGTATCAAAAGGGTTAAAAATATCATGGTGACTTTAACCCTTTTCTTAGCATATTTCTGTTGAGATGCTCTGTGTTTCTTTCAATTTATTTTAAATATAACAAACAATTTAGTAAAATAACTTAGTTATCATTAAGCTAGTGTTAGGAACATAAATTGTGACTAAAGTTTGGTGGAAGATTTTAATTCAAAACTTATGAAAACAAGACATTTGTACTACAGAGCCAAAAGCAGTTTCAGCAGGGTTGATAACGAAAGGGTTAAGGTATACCGTATGGTTACATAATTAACAACCATACAGTATACTCAATGTCTTTATAATTAAGGACCATTCTGACGTTAGGACGGGCAGGTGTGGCTGTGTGGTTAAGAAGCTTGCCTTCTCAACTGAGTGGTTTTGGGTTCAATCTCAGTATTTGGCAATCAGGGTCAAGAGAGAGTAGGGGGGATTGGAAGTGAAAAGGGGTTCCTGAGGCTGTACTGACCTTTACCTGTCCTCGACATTGACCACCAAAATCCATGATGTTGTACCAGCCACAGAGCTGGTGTAACCCGGAGACAAGAGGCACAAGGTCGACAGATATGTACCCAATGACCTGGTCACATGATTTACCTGAAAGAAGAGCCACAACACAGGAAGTACTGTCAATAGGTGAGAAATTACGCAAGAAACATGTAAATAAAAAAATGACAAAAACAAGAGGAAAAAATTCAAAAAAAGAAAAAAAGAAAAAATGCCCCCCAAATGAGAGAAATTCCTAAAGATTATTCATGGAAACCCTTAAAAACTATGGTCACCCTGACCCTTAACCCTTTAGCATACAGATTACTTTGTGAAATGCAATGCTTATTTCATCATCATCATCATCATCGTTTAACGTCCGCTTTCCATGCTAGCATGGGTTGGACTCACATTGTTAGTGCTTGTGAAAGTCTTGTGCAGAAAGAGTACAAGCAGAGACATGACAAAGTAGCCCAAAACCTTCACTGGCCACTATGCCAGAAGTATGGATACAAGGTAATGGGTGCTTGGTACCAACGTACACTGGAAAAGGTAATGGACGAAAAGGGGAAAGCAAAAGTCCTCCGGGACTTTGACTTCCAGACAAACAAGATGTTCGAGCACCGAAGGCTGGACATAGTAACCGTTAGGAGGGACAAACAAGAAATCCTAATAACTGAAGTGGCAGTGCCGGGAGATCAAGATGTCATCATGAAAGAAAGAGAAAAGGTTGATAAATATGGAGACCTGAGAATCGAGACTGATAAGATGTGGCAGCTACGAGAGTCAAACATAAAGGTTGTCCCTATTGTCATCAAAGCATTGGGTTCAATACCACCCTAGATAAAGAAGCATCTGGAAACTTTAGAAACACCCTACAATGTAGTTGTATTGGAAAAGTCAGCATTGCTTGGGACTGCACAAATACTGCCTAAAGTACTGTCTGTCTGAGGTCCTTGTTGTGACTTGACAGACAGTACGAGGCCCTGGTAGACACAATATCTTTAATCAACAACATCACAATATTGGATACTGTGCAACGTCTTAAATAATAATAATAATGATGACGATGATGACGACGACGATGATGATGACGATGATGACTGAGAAGAATTGTTTCTTACTGATATCTTTGGAAGAATTCTCTGGTTTATGCCAAACTTTGAAGACCAAGTTCTGAAATAATAAAAAAAAAAAAAGAAAGGAAATAAGAAACAACTAGTAATATTGTCTGCTTCTGATATTAGTCCCCTGCAACCCCAGGACCACAGACTCGTGGTCAAATTGATGGCAACTCAACAGGTCCCTTCCCTTCAACTCAATTTCCTGGGTGAGGCAAGGGAATGGGGACGTCCAACAGGATCTTTTTGTCCTTTATTTGCTTCAATCATTGGACTGTGGCCAAGCTGGAGGACTGCCTTGAAAGGTTTTAGTCAAACAAATTGACCCTAGTGCAAAATGAGCCCCTTAACCACATGACCAAGTCAGCTTCTATGATTTTCTTTATTTTTTTTTCTATATTTTTACTCTGGTTTGTTTTTTCGTTAATCTTCCTGGTGAAGTGTGCCACTATCTGTCTGTCCAGTCTGTCTGATCCCCACTGTGCCACAAAGAGAAAAAGATAGTACCACAGATCTAGGCCACCAGTGCCACCTACATATGACAGAAGTGGTCACAATGGGTGTTGGGTAGCAGTTGTTGGTTAATGTTTGTCAGGAGGGCCACAGTCCACTGTCTAACAAAAAGAAAGAAAAAAAAAGTATGTCACTAAGACTTCTTGTTTTTGAATGAAAATAGTTTACTAATAATGGTCTTTTTGCATGAATTTGAACCACCGATGTTTTGAATTAAGCATTCTTGAACTGTTATTGCACTGCAAATCAAAAACTATACAAAAAAAAACCCAACACAAACAATGGGGTTGATGTAATCGACTTATCGTATCCCCCGAAATTGCTGGCCTGGTGCCCAAAGTAGAAACCAATTTAGAAATAGGAGTTGAGATGCTCTCTCAGCATTTTTATTGGGTTGTCCTGAATGTTCATGCCGATTTATAGTAGCTTACCTTTCAACAGGTATTTATTTTACAGAACCCCAAAAGGACAAAAGGCAAAGTCGACCTCAGCAGAATTTGAATTCAAAACATAAAGATGGACGAAATGTCGCTAAGTATTTTGCCCAGTGTGCCAATGATTTTGTCAGCTCACAGCTTTACTCATCTTTGTAAATTGCTGTGTTGCTCATGGAGTTTTGTGTATTACTACTTGACTCATTTCTCAGTGCTAAGAGCTAAGAGCCCTGCTTTTACAGCAAGATACAGCACTTTTTAACCCTAGATCAGTGCACACCAAACAGATATATAATCAAAGGACATCCAAGCATGACATTCATGTCTTCTTAAACATCTAGGACTACACTCTTAACTGTGCCCTTGCTTCAGTAAGATCACAGACTGGTGCAAGTTGAACGGATCTGCAAGTCAGGCAACAACATAAAAGACAGGAGCTGTGAACCGATCGGTCATCTTACCTTGTTTTCTTCATAGAGCAGGCGAGAGGTGAGCAGGGTGTCGACATCAAAGTCCCACACTGGACAGTCAGCATTGTAGAAAACAGAGGTGGACACTGTCCGGTTTTTGTAGCCACTTTGAAAGGAGACGTATGTGTTGGGCTTACAGATCTTGCCACTGAAAATACATTCATTTAGAGATAGTGAAAGACATTGTGATAGAGTTAACATTGTGATCATCATCATATCATCATATCATCATCATCATCATCATACGAAATCTATTCACAAGGCTTTGGTCAGCTTGATGCTATAGTAGAAGACATATGGCCAAGGTACCATGCAGTGGGACTGAACCCAAAACCACATCATTGGGAAGCAAATGTCTTAACCACACAGCCACACTTGCGAAAAACAAAATTATGAAATTGAGGGAAAAACTGATGTCTAATGGTGGTCTGCATGTATTACCTGCTTTTGTTGGTTACATGTTTCAAATGCATGGCCTTCTCAATTGATATGTGGGCCTCAAAGACTTCTAGGATATTCTGGTAGTTTTTGCGGGGGTGGCCACAATGGTGATCAGTGCTGATCTTCTCTGTAGGAATGTCATTCCAGTCTGAATCATCAGAGTCACTCTTGGAGTCAACAGCCATATTGGTAGATGTCTTCTTTGTTGGTAAGTGGTGTTTTGTGCTGGGCAGCAAGTCCTTCAGGTTAGGCCAAAATTTGGAGGGAAGACAAAAAGAAAAAAAAGGAAGTAGATTAACTTTTTAGCATTTAGAATACTCTGTCAAATGTAAAGCTTATTTATTCACATTGTTTTGAATTGACCATGTATTATCTCAAAGCTTTGAGATTTTGATGAAATAATTGGTTTGTTTTTAGAATGACATTACAGGACAAATCTGGTCAGCTGGAATACAAATCAGGTGGAATATTTGGGGCCCAGATATGGCTGATTTAAATGCTAAAGGGTTAACACTTTAGCATTCAGTTTATTCTGTCCAATGTAATGCTTATTAATTCATATTATTTTAAATTAATCATCCATTATTTCATAGCTTTGAGATTTTGATAACGTGACTGGTTATTTTTAGAATGACATTGTAGGACAAACCTGGTCAGTTTGAACATAAAACAGGTAGAATATTTTGACCAGATACGGATGGTTTAAATACTAAGGGTTAATTCAGATCTCTGGCTCAGATGGTTACAAGCTATGTAACCCATCGCTAGACTGTTATGGAAAATTGGGACATCTGACGTGGAAGAGCTGTAATTGGCAGAGCAAGTCGCCCGACAGGATAGGACAGATACAATATGGAAAATGAAATAATAAAAATACATGGCAGCTGTGCCCCAGCATGGCCACTGCAAAATGTATTGAAATCAATGAAAGAGTGTATTTGAATTACCTGTAATTGGAGTGTGATGTGACATCGGAGAAACATACCACGTAAATTGGCAGCTCGGGCATTGAAGATGGGATAAAGACCACTGGAATTGAACCGGAAACAGAAGGAAAATGAACAACAAAATTTATATATTTATTTAAAGGACCCATGTAAATTCCACAGAATGGAAAAAAATTAAGAGAACCCATTTAAGAAAGAAAGGCTGATTTGCATTTTTATAGCGTTCTTAGTTTAGAATTCTTTAAACATTCATTTCCTCGCATCTCCATCGCTGTTGTCTTTTACCTGTTTTTATTATATTTTATCGATGTTCCTCTCTGATCCATACTCTATATCTGCACATCTTTTCTCGAGCAGCTTGTAATTGGGTTTCATGTGAATCCAGAGTTTAGGCTGAATTAACCCTTATAATTGCACTTTCGCATATTCAATGGTTACTATAAAAAAAAATAGTTCAATAAAAAAAATAATACATAGGCGTAGGAGTGGCTGTGTGGTAAGTAGTTTGCTTACCAGCCACATGGTTCCGGGTTCAGTCCCACTGCGTGGCACCTTGGGCAAGTGTCTTCTACTATAGCCTCGGGCCGACCAAAGCCTTGTGAGTGGATTTGGTAGACGGAAACTGAAAGAAGCCCGTCGTATATATATATATATATATATATATGTATGTGTGTATGTGTTTGTGTGTCTGTGTTTGTCCCCCCAACATCGCTTGACAATCGATGCTGGTGTGTTTACGTCCCCATAACTTAGCGGTTCAGCAAAAGAGACCGATAGAATAAGTACTAGGCTTCCAAAGAATAAGTCCTGGGGTCGATTTGCTCGACTAAAGGCGGTGCTCCAGCATGGCCGCAGTCAAAAGACTGAAACAAGTAAAAGAGAATACTTTTCACTATCAAAACACCACCACCACTGCTATCTGCTTCTCTCTCTCTCTCTCTCAATATAAATATATATACACAATTGATTAGATCAGAAGTTGAGGCCTGAAAGCCCACCTCAAATCCTTATATCAGATACCAGAGTTAACATACCTGATTCGATAAACGTTCTTCTTCTGTCCACAACACAGCTCCCGCAGTGGGATCCAGACAGAGCCAATCAATTTATCCTTTGGTTTCCTTCGGTTACTGATAGTCTTCTCTAAACTGTCCCCGTCACCGATGTTAATCCTGGGAATGGCACTGGCCCCAACAGAAAACCAGACTTTGATTTCAAGTTTTTCTTCTTTTAAAAACCTTTCCAAATAGTGATAAATAAAAACAGGGTACGGTGAATAAACTGTCGTCTAAATTACGCAAAAATGAAAATAACACTGACATCTCGTTTTAACAGATATATTTACCAAAATTACATAAAAATATCTTGAAATACTAAAGAGTAAATTTATTCAATGAAATCGCCATTGGCTTCAACCACAGCCTCCAGACGACTTCGGAATCTCCTGCAACTCTTCAGGATGGTCTCCTGTTTTAAGTTGGTGAATGCTGCCATAATCCTTGCCTGCAGTTCATCTTTGGTGTTACTAGGAGTTTTGTTGGTCTCTCACCCCACACATAACAATCAAGGGGATTGCAGTCTGGGGAGTTAGGTGGCCAGATATTAAGGGTAATGTGGTCGCAGAAATTGTCTGACTGGGTTCTCCTGCTTGTGTGGCATGGTGCAGAGTCCTGTTACCAGACATAGGGTCTTCCAGCAGCCACTCTCTTGACCCAGGGCAGCACTACCTGCTCCAGGCACTTGGTGTAGGCCCCCATGTTGAGTGTGAGGCCATGTGGGAAGATGAATGGAGGCGTTATGCTGCTATCACTAGAGATCACTCCAAACACCATGATGTTGACTGGATGGTTGATTTTTATCACTCTCAATATATGTCTTCAGACTGACACCCAAACATTCTGAAATGTTTGTATTGGAGCTTCCAGCGTGAATGCCAAGCAGTACATCATGTCGTTTACAAATTTTTGGCAGAGTGAATTGCGTCATGGTGCTGTTTTTCTTACATCGAATTTAGCCCAAACATCTTTAATAAATCCCCGTCTCTCCATCAACCCTGCCACACACACACACACACACACACACACACACACACACACACAGCAATAAATAAATAAAAATATAAATGAAAGCAATTTGTACCAGAGTAATGGTGATGATAAGTCAACAAGGAAACTGTTCTGATGCCCAGCTTTCATTGAGACAAAATCTTCTCCATATGCTTTGATTGGGATTGCATCAGATGTAAAGGGACCTGTAATAGAGAAAATAAGAGATGCAGAGCTCCATCTGTTGCCAGTTTTCGATGCTTCCATTTTCCCATGCTGCCAGCATGGATCAAACAGAATTTATTTGGCCCAATTTTCTATGGCTGAATGCACTTTCCTGCCACTAACCCTCATCTGTTTCAAAGTAAGGTGATATTTTTCCTATAGTTAGACATGTTTCTCATGAGGACTGGAAGCAAACAACATTGCTTATATGCCAATGATGCTCATTTATAACCATCGTGTAACATCTATACAAGGTTACTACATCATCATCATTTAACGTCCGTTTTCCATGCTGGCATGGGTTTGGACGGTTTGACCGAGGTCCGGAGAGCCAGCAGCAGCAACACCAGGCTCCAATCTAATCTGGCAGAGTTTCTACAGCTGGATGCCCCTCCTAACACCAACCACTCCAAGAGTGTAGTGGGTGCTTTTTACATGCCACCAGCACAGGAGCCAGTCAGGCGGGCCTGACATCAATCCAAACCCTAACCCTAACCGTAAACCCTTCAAAATAAATCGCGCTCTCTGTATCTCTTTCGCTTTTACGACGTCGTTTCCCTGTTTCTCTCCAACACTTTTTATGGAAAAGGCCGATATTTAGGACTCGTACTGTAAGGTCACCAAAGAGTCATTATGACTAGCTTCAAATATGAATAACAGAGTTGAGGGTCATGGGATCCCGTGCAAGAAGCAGGACCAGATAAATGGATGAATGTTCAACTAAACCTTTCAAGGTGGTGCCCCAGCATGGCCAGAGTCCAATGACTGAAACAAGAGAAAACAAAAAGAGACAAAACAGAAAAAGAAAGAAAACTAAATGAAGGCCCAACAATAGCTCACCTTTATCGTAGAAAGTGTATTTCAAATACGTGAAGCTCTCCCTGTTAATGGTCGTTTGTCCAGGGAAGAGGCAGTTGGGAACAGCCAGCCTCATGTCATCAGCATTGATGGTCACCTGGAGAGCTCTGTCATTTGTAAGGTCTGTTAGAGAAGAGAGGGAGAGGAAAAAACAATCAGAGGTGGTAGTGGTAGTGACAGTGGTGATGGTTTTGTTTGTTTTATTGTCACTACTTAGAATTTCAATGAAGTGGGGAAAATGGAATTGGAAATAAAAGTACCTGGGTTCTCATTCCTAAGGTATTTTTTGATATTATTATTATTATTATTATTATTATTATTATTATTATTATTATTATTATTCAGGTCACTGCCTGGAATCGAACTTGAAATCTTGGAGTTAGTAGCCCGCGCTCTTAACCCCAAGATTCCGAGTTCGATTCCAGGTAGTGACCTGAATAATAATAGTAATAATAATAATAATAATAATAATAATAATAATAGCAAAAAATACCTTAGGAATGAGAACCCAGGTTCGAAATCTCCCCAAGACACCTGATTAAGGCTGGAGGGTATATCAGCCAAAACGTTGTGTTAACAACAAACAAGATGAGGACAAATATCCATCAAATGTCCCATGCATGTCAGCCTCCACTCTTCATGCCACTAATGTTATCCAAGGGAAAGGCAAAGGCCATGATACAGCTTGGCACCAGTGATGTCGCAACTCATTTCTACAGCTGAGTGGAACTGGAGCAACATGAAAAACAGAGTGTCTTGCTCAAGAACAGAACACTCAGCTCGATCCAGGAATCAAACTCACTACCTCATGGTTGTGAGCCCGACGCTCTAACCCCTGAGCCATGTGCATTCACTGAGGTGGATGGTTAAACTAGAGTGACCCAATCCAGACCAAACCAATCTTAGTCAAGACCAAAAAACACAACATGACCGATTCCAAACTTACCACCAAAATTGTCGTTCAGGGCATATCTGTCCGGCAAAGTCCAGTTGTGCGTCTCAGCAATCCGGACGACACGATCGAGGTCGTTGGCCTGAGAGAACTTGACGCTCACCTCAACGCCACCTACGACACGCTCCAGCTGACCTGCTGATGATGTCTGGACTGTGACCAGGCGTGAAGTGTCCTCCACGACTGGCTTGTTGACCGGGAACCAACCGTTGATACCTGAGGGAGTGAGGAAACCAAACATGAATGAATCATCACCACCTCTGTCATCATCATCATCGTTATCATCATCACCATCATAATAACCATTATCAACACCATTGTCACCATCATCATCATCGTCATCACTATCATAATATCCATCATCAGCAACACCACCACCGCCACCATCCTGCTCTTCCTCCTCCTCCTGTTGTCATCAAATATCACCACCAATTGTCATCAACATCACCACAAACATTACCCTAGTAACTATCAAACCATCGCAACCATAACGACAATCATCATCATCATTGCAATCATAACAAACATCATCCTAATAACTGTCACCACAGTTGTCATCATTGTCATCACTACCACAATCGTTATCACAGTCGTCGTCATCGTCCTCACTTACCATTAATGTCATCATCACCATCACCACCATCATCATCATCATCATCAATCATCATCATCACCATCATCAATCATCATCATCATCACTATCATCATCATCATCAATCATCATCATCATCATCAATCATCATCATCATCATCATCATCAATCATCATCATCATCATCATCATCAATCATCATCATCATCATCATCATCATCAATCATCATCAATCATCATCATCAATCATCATCATCATCATCAATCATCATCATCATCATCATCAATCATCATCATCATCATCAATCATCATCATCATCAATCATCATCATCATCACCATCATCATCACTATCATCATCATCATCATCACCATCATCGATCATCATCATCATCATCATCAATCATCATCATCATCATCACCATCATCGATCATCATCATCACCATCATCGATCATCATCATCATCATCATCACTATCATCATCATCATCATCATCATCATCAATCATCATCATCATCAATCATCATCATCATCATCAATCATCATCATCACCATCATCGATCATCATCACTATCATCATCATCATCATCAATCATCATCATCATCATCAATCATCATCATCAATCATCATCATCATCATCATCATCATCATCACCATAATCATTGTCATCATCATCACTATCATTCACAACCACCACCACCACCACCACCACCATCATTATCAGCATCATAATTATAACAAACCATCATCCTCACCACCACCACCACCGCCACCACCAACCTTCTTCTTTCCCACCCATCGCTTCTGGTCATCCTCAAATTGTCAGTGCCCCAGCTGTAGCCTCACTAACAACATTGCAAGAGAGAGAGAGAGAGAGAGAGAGAGAGAGAGAGAGCAATAGAGAAGATTGTACTAACCAGTGGTGCCGGTGAGCAATTCAGCAAGTGGTACAAAGGTATTTCCCAGTAAGACATCTTGATGGTTGGTGCAGGAGATACCAGGTTCTAATCCAGGGAGGGGAGAGAGAAAGGAGAAAAATTGTTTAATGAAGGTTAGTGTTATGGAAGGGTTCAACTGCATATTTGTACCTGCATGCACATGCATGTATGTGTGTGTGTGCATGTATGTATGTAAATATATATATATATATATATATATATATATATATATATATATATATATATATAAATATATAAATATGTATATATATATATATATATATATATATATATATATATATATATATATATATAAATATATAAATATGTATATATATATATATATATATATATATATATATATATATATATATATATATATATATATATATGTGTGCATGTATATATATGTATAATACAAATGATATATGAGCATATGCATGTATACGTCCATGTATGTACATACCTACATCTACATGTATATATAGATGCATATCCGGGTACAGGACGTCAGGAAAATGAACGGGAACATAAAGCACAAAAACGGACTTTGTTTACAGACAACAGAACGAACACATAGGAAGGAAAACAAACACGCCACTTATGGAATTATTCCTTCATCAGCTGCCTATATATATATATATATATATTTATATATATATATATATATATATACGTATAAGAAGGGATGACCACTAAGTGGACATCCGATATGCTAGAAAAATAATAAAATTATTTTTCTTTGTGGTTGGGTCGTTGATGACCTCTTTCTAGCATATCGGATGTCCACTTAGTGGTTATCCCTTCTTATACGCATGTAATACAATTTTTTCTGAATTTTCAGATTTTTTATATGCTAGGCCACTGGTTTTAAATTGATGTTAATTAACCCATTACCTACCAGTGATCTCATATGAGATCACTTAAAAATTACAAATTTCGTAATTATCTGTCAATATTTACACATATCTAACCTTTTTGCTATATCTACTAGGTATATTTCTCTGATATTCAAATGAGGTTTGCTAATTTTTCACCCAATATCTCGCTTATTTCTATTTAAAATGTTATTTTGATCATTCCAGCGTGTTTCAAAGGCTGTTTTATGCTAGAAATCAAAGTTTCATAAAAAAAATTCCAGTTAATAGAATTATGGGAAGTAATGGGTTAAATTAATATTCAATTTATCACCCTCAGTATATAAATATATATATATATATATATATATATATATATCATCATCGTTTAACGTCCGCTTTCCATGCTAGCATGGGTTGGACGATTTGACTGAGGACTGGTGAAACCGGATGGCAACACCAGGCTCCAGTCTGATTTGGCAGAGTTTCTACAGCTGGATGCCCTTCCTAACGCCAACCACTCAGAGAGTGTAGTGGGTGCTTTTACGTGTCACCCGCACGAAAACGGCCACGCTCGAAATGGTGTCTTTTATGTGCCACCCGCACAAGCCAGTCCAGGGGCACTGGCAACGATCTCGCTCGAAAATCCTACAGGAGCCAGTCAGGCGGTACTGGCAACGGCCACGCTCAAAATGGTGCATCTCATGTGCCACCCGCACAAGAACCAGTCCAGGGGCACTGGCAACGATCTTACTTGGCTTGCCGGGTCTTCTCACGCACAGCACATTTCCAAAGGTCTCGGTCCGTAGTCATCGCCTCGGTGAGGCCCAATGTACGAAGGTCTTGCCTCACCACCTCAGCCCAGGTCTTCCTGGGCCTACCTCTTCCACGGGTTCCCTCAACTGTTAGGGTGTGGCACTTTTTCACGCAGCTATCCTCCTCCATTCTCACCACATGTCCATACCAGCGCAATCGTCTCTCTTGCACGCCACAACTGATGCTTCTAATGTTCAGCTTTTCTCTCAAGATACTTACACTCTGACGGGTATTCACATTGACATTACACATCCAACGGAGCATACTGGCTTCATTCCTTGCGAGCTTACGTATGTCCTCAGCAGTTACAGCCCATGTTTCACTGCCATGTAGCATGGTTGTTCGTACGCATGCGTCATACAGTCTGCCTTTTACTCTGAGTGAGAGTCCCTTTGTCGCCAGCAGGGGTAAGAGCTCTCTAAACTTTGCCCAGGCTATTCTTATTCTAGCAGCTACACTTTCAGCGCACCCACCCCCACTACTAACTTGGTCGCCCAGATAGCGGAAGCTATCGACTACCTCTAGTTTTTCACCCTGGAATGAGATAGAAGTTGTTTCCTGTTTGTTTGCAGTCTTTATTGCACCTGAACATCTGCCACAAACAAAAACTAACTTGCTAGTTAACCTGCCTTTGATGTTGCTGCACCTCTTATGTGTCCATAGCTTGCACCGGGTACATCTTATAGAGTTACTACCTACTCCTTTTCTACAAACTGAGCAGGGCCATCTACCTGAAGGGGTTTGTGTTTTATATATATATATATATATATATATATATATATATATATATATATATATAAATTCAATAATAGGACGAATTCTTTTACAAGAATTTATCAAGTAGCTAGTGTGAAAAAAACCTCATAAGGGAAAAAATCCATCATTTATTCCCGAAATATATATTTATATTTATATAAGGGCATTACTATATAATAATGCCTCACGCTATGAGGGACTCTAAGGTCAGGTTATATATATATATTATTGAGTTAGAAAACAGAGAGATCTAATGGACACAAATTAATTTGTTAACTAATTAACATATTCACCTACAATTGTTTCATTTCACAAACAAAATTAAAAGAGGAAACGGGAGAGGGGGAAGGAGATAAGGAGGAAGTGGAAGACAAGGAAGAAGAGGAGGTAGAAGAGGAGGGTGATGACACTATCAAAGCACTAACCCCCACCTCATAACCACTGACCCACAACACCCTCTCAGTGGTTCCTTACCTGATATATTCTGGTGCCAGAGTTCCAGATGAAGTCCTGCAGCCTCCAATTGCTCAGCTAAACAAGAGGTCATACCATTGTTGGTCGCCACCAGGGGGCAGTAGAAGTCGAAATATTGTCCAATGTTAGCATGGAAACACTTTGCCATTGTCCTAGTTGTGAAAATGCGCTGACAAACAGACAGACAAAAGAAAGATATTAGCCATTTAGCATTTAAACTGGTCAAATCCAGCCTAAATATTCTTTTTTTTGTTTGTTTTATGCTCAAACTGACCACATCTGGCCTATCAGGTCAACCTGACAATGTCATTCTAAAAATAAACAATCACATCATCTCAAGACAACAAAAAGATAATGCAGGATTAATTCTTTTACTTGTTTCAGTCATTTGACTGCGGCCATGCTGGAGCACCGCCTTTAGTCGAGCAAATAGACACAAGCACACACAAGCACGACCACACACACATGCATACACACACACACAGCCATACATAAAGACATACAAACACACACCTGGACACAAACACAAAGACATACACAAACACACAACCATACATAAACACACACAAACATATAACCACATAGCACACACCAACACACACACAAACACAGTCACACGCAGCCACAAACCTGCACACACAAACACACAGCCACATGCAACCATATACAAACACATAACCACACGTAAACGCAGTCACACACACAAACATACAGCCACACACAAACAGACAGTCGGCGAGCTGGCAGAAACGTTAACACGCCGGGCGAAATGCTTAGCGGTATTTCATCTGCCGCTACGTTCTGAGTTCAAATTCCGCCGAGGTAGACTTTGCCTTTCATCCTTTCAGGGTCGATAAATTAAGTACCAGTTATGCACTGGGGTCGATGTAATCGACTTAATCCGTTTGTCTGTCCTTGTTTGACCCCTCTGTGTTTAGCCTCCTTGTGGGCAATAAAGAAATAAAACAGTCACAAACCAACACACAAACACACCAGTACACGTACACACAGAAACAAACACAGAATAAAATGGAGAAAGCATTCGAAGAAGTTGACGGAGATGTCTACTGACCTGATCGATAAAAGAGAATCTAGCCTTTAGGTAGAGGTTGACCCCTACCTTGGCAGGGTGCAGCATATCTGGGTTCTGCAGGGCACACATCTCTGCAGCAGACTGTAATGGACAAAAGAAAAGGAAGGGGGTCACCAAAAATATATTAACGGCTCTGTGAAGGGTGGGAAGCTGGCAGAATCATTAGCATGCTGGGCAAAATGCTTAGCAAGATTTTGCCCAGCCCGACATTCACCATCATCATCATTTAATGTCCATTGTCCCTGCAACAGACACACATAAATATATACATACACATATATATATATATCATCATCATCATCGTTTAACGTCCACCTTCCATGCTAGCATGGGTTGGACGATTTGACTGAGGACTGGCAAACCAGATGGCAACACCAGGCTCCAATCTGATCTGGCAGAGTTTCTACAGCTGGATGCCCTTCCTAACACCAGGATGCCCTTCCTAACGCCATGATATATATATATATATGTAAAGAATAAAAAGTTTAGAATGGTACAACAATGCACTATAGAACAAACAATACACAATGCTTCAAGCGAACTACAATACTCTCCTATATATATATATATATATATACGTCAAGATCACCAGCATTCTATCTCCCACACACAGCCCCTCGTTCTTCAATCACCGTTTGTTATCTCCCCCTTTTCTTAGCTCTCCTGAAAAAAGAATTTCTAACTTCCGGTCAGCCATTGTTATGATCAGCCATTATTATGATTGACCGTTGACTGAACACTATTCAATTTTTTTTCTCCGTGTTTTTCTCCTTGTCTCTGTATTCTTTCTGTTGAAGAGCGTAACTCGAAACGTCAAAGACTTTCCGTATTCCCGAGCGTCATACTAATACATCCTTTTGTTATTTACACCACCTGTCCTCGTCTGTTGTTGTTTTTTAGTATATTCTCCCCTATATATATATATATATATATATATATATATACATGATGGGCTTCTTTCAGTTTCCGTCTACCAAATCCACTTGCAAGACTTTGGTCATCCTGAGGCTATTGCAGAAGATACTTGCCCAAAGTGCTGCACAGTGGGACTGAACCCAGAACCATGTGGTTGAGAAGCAAGCACCTTACCACACAGCCATGCCTGCACCTATGTATGCATGTATGTATGTATGTATATGCGTATTTATATGTGTGTGTGTTTGTGTTTCTTTGGCTTCTACCACATGACAACCAGTGTTGGTTTGTTTAGTGGTTCAAACCAATAAGATATGTACCAGACTATAAAAATATGTATTGGGGTTGATTTGTTCAACTAAACCCTTTAAGGTTGTGCTCCAGCAAGGCCACAGATCAATGAATGAAACAAGTGAAAGAATAAAAGATTATCATTAGATGCAATGACAAGGTAATAAAGAGAAAAAAAACAGAGAGAAAGAGAGAAAGAGGTTATAAAGTCTTACCTGAAGGCCACATGTGCGAAGGATGCCGACACAGATGTAAGTAAAAGGGGATTCAGAGGTTGTGGTGACTGGTGGTTGATTGGTCAACTGGCAGGGATTCAAAAGAACAAAATAAAACAAATATAGATAACTTTCTTTATTAGCCACACAGGGCTGAACACAGATGGGACAAATACAATGTAGAGTTTTTCTTTTCGATGGGGGCCAGAAAAAAAAAAAATTAAAAAAACAAAAGTAGGGACAACGATCAAAAGGGATCGAAGACGTTTGGGGTGTGTACAAGAAAGATAAATATATACAAAAAGTTCCCAAGGAATGGGGAGGTTTATCCGTGGAAAGGAAGACCTACGAAAAGACCACGGTAACCTCAGGCAATAATGTTACATGTTAATAGATTTAATTACACAAGGTAAGTAACTTTCTGCTTTAAAATTTTTCCATTTCATAGGATCAAGCTGAAGGTCGCTTCGTCATTTATACGTGCCGTCCTTGCTACATTCACCCATCTTTTTTGGAAACATTCATTAGACAACACTTGCCTCTCGACTCTCACCTTCCTTTTCAAGTGATACTTGAAAAAGTTGATGAGAGAAAGGAAATATAGATAGATAAGATATGCAGGTAGATAGAAGTGAAGACACGTGGCTTAGTGGTTAGGGTATTTGGCTCATAAATTGTAAGGTCAAGGGTTCGATTCCCAGTGACGTGTTGTGTCCTTGAGCAAGACACTTTATGTCATGTTGTTCCAGTTCCCACTGCTGGTAAAAACGAGTTGTGCCTGTAATTCAAAGGGGCCAGCCTTGTCACACTCTGTGTCACGCTGAATCTCCCTAAGAACTACGTTAAAGATACATGTGTCTGTGGAGTGCTCAGCCACTTGCACGTTAATTTCACGAGCAGGCTGTTCCATTGATCAGATCAACTGGAACCCTCGTCATTGTAACCAACAGAGTGGTAGTCATATACAGATAGACACACACATATATATAGACAGACAGGCAGATAGGTAGATAGATGTGTGTGTGTGTGTTTGTCTTTTTTTGTTTGTCTCCCACTACTGCTGGACAACCAGTGTTGGTTTGTTTACATCTCTATTAATTAGCGGTTTGGCAAGATACTAAAGCACTAGACTTAGATAGGTACTAGGGTCGATTTCATTCAACTACACTCTTCAAGATGATGCCTCCAGCATGGCCACAGTCCACAGAATGAAACAGATGAAAAGTGATAATTCTTACCTGTTTCACATGGGTTTTATAGCTGATAACGACATTCAGATCTCCAGAGGTTACCTGAAAGTAAAAAAACAACAATACAGTAATATATACACACATATATGAGACAGTGCCAGGAACAGATTTGAGAAGGGGTAGGGGTGGAGAGGAAAATGCAAAGAAAAGAAAAGCACTCACCGATTCACTGGTTTGTGTATCAGTCGTTACCATGGTGAGAGGGAGTTTGAATTTCTGCGTCAAGGGTTCTTGCTTGTACATTGAAATCATTGCACACAGCTTCACTAGGGGCAACATTGCCTAGGAAAGAGAGAGAGAGAGAGAGAGAGAAATGAAAAGAAATATATTTGCACTGAAGCACAAGGTACATATTTATACAATACTAGCAGAAATACCCGGCTTTGCCCGGGTTAAAGAGAATAATGAAATCTAAAAACGCCGTCTAGACTACGCAACCCTCAACTGTTAGTAGCTACGATACCATATTTCTACATTAATAACTCTCCAATCCATGCCAGCATGGAACATAGACATTAAGTGGAGTGCCAGTCTCTCATCTAGGAGGGCCTTGAAATCAATGTTACCAACTGGGGACTATGTGTGTCGTAGTGATAATAAAAAGACCCAAAGGAGGTCTGCAACGAAATAATTTTACTCAACACTTTGCAAGTGAATCAGTGGAGGCAAAGATGAGTCTCATTTACTTGACAATTTATGCACCACATTGCAGAAATCACAATGAAAGTATATCTGAAAGGGTAGTACTACACTGTTGTACCGTTGAATTACAAATAATGCTCATCTGTTATGTTCGGGTTAAAATTTCATCAACATCAAAAATATATGAATTTTCATGGGAGTTATGGCCGTTATACATAGAATATAATTTCCAAATTTCATAAAGATCCGTTCAGTACTTTTGACGTAGTTTTGGATAAGAAAACAAATGACTAATGTGTGTGTTTGTGTGCATGTGTTTGTGTGTGATGGGTGTATATATGTATAGATATCTGTATGCATGTATATATATGTATATATGTGTACATATTACATGTACATCTATATATATATACATCTACACATGTGTATACATATACATGTATGCATATAGATCTATATCTATATATATATAGATCTATGCATATACGTGTAGATATACATGTATATGTATACATATACATCTCTTTCTCTCTCTCTGAAAGTATCGAAATGTGATTGTTTCAGTTAGTGGAATAGTTTCATTTTTAAAGTGAAAGTATTTGACATGAGTGTTTTTGTTTCACTTTTGACACGTAATACTTAAATAGTGGAGAAGATATTATGTTGCTGTGGGCTCGAATTCTGGAAGAAGTTAAAATTTTTTTTTGACTAAAACACAACTGGAACCCTAAGTAAGGCATGTGTAAAATTTGAATGAAATTGGTTGCGTAGTTCTCGAGTTTTAGGGATTCACACAGACAGACAGACAGACAGACAGACAGACAGACATTCTCATTTTTATATATATAGATAACCATGTGTGTGTATATATATATATATATATATATATATATATATATATATATATATCATCATCATCCCTTGGCACCAGGGACATTGCAACTCATTTCTACAGCTGAGTGAAACTGGAGCAATGTGAAATAAAGTATCTTGCTCAAGAACACAACACACAGCCTGGTCTGGGAATTGAACTCACTACCTCATGATAGTGTACCACTCACGCCACCATCCCATTACGTTATCACCTCTTTGTCCGTCAGTGTTTTCCAGATTTGGTCATATTCCTTTCTCAGACCATTTCCTCCCCACCCCCACCCCCCGCCACTCCTCAACAAAACCAAACCCCTCCATGACCTGGAACAGCCTAGAAGAGGCGCGGAAGGGAAGGTTTACCTTGGCAATGACTTGATCTCTGATAACGGGATGATAGAAACGGCAGCAGACCTGGAACAGGATGTCATTCACTTGGCCCTCGGAGTCAACACAAGCTGAAGAGAGACGAAAAAAAAAAGCAATGAAACTTTCTGGAAAAGTTCGAGGAAGGGGAGGAGGGGAAGTATGACTTCCTGGAAGTCCAAGGAAGGGGAGGAGTGGGAGTATGACTTCCTGGAAAAGTCCGAAGAAGGGAAAGGACTTCTTAGAAAAGTCCGAGGAAGGGAGGAACGATTTCCTGGAAAAGTCCGAGGAATGGGGAGGGAGGATTTCATGGAAAAGTCCAACGAGGGGGAGGGGAGTTGGTTACTTCCTGGAAAATTCGAAGGGGGATGGATGGGGAGGAAGCATTTTTCTTGTACTCTGTCTTCTTTCATGCATCTCATGGTGGCCATGCACAACACAACAGGTACATACAAAAGCAAAAAGTTAGCGCATCAATATCATTGATAACAATAATAACAACAACAACAACAACATCAATAATAAACAAGGCACTCACCAATCAACAACTTTGCTTGCAGAGGTGTATTGGGAGGCAGCACCATTTTGTGTTGAGTTATAGCATGGAATACTGGATCAGGTAGACAGAGGGTGATGCCTGTACGAGATGTCTTCATGGAAATGTCAGTAATGGCTGGTAAGAAGAGACACAAAAACACACAGAGATATAGGGTGAAAGGCAACAACAACATGTGGGTGGATGTGTTAGTGTTCGATTGGTGTCAAGTCTTTATTTTGTGTTGAGTTATAGCATGGAATACTGAATCAGGTAGACAGAGGGTGATGCCTGTACGAGATGTCTTCATGGAAATGTCAGTAATGGCTGGTAAGAAGAGACACAAAAACACACAGAGATATAGGGTGAAAGGCGACAACAACATGTGGGTGGATGTGTAAGTGTTCGATTGGTGTCAAGTCTTTATTTTGTGTTGAGTTATAGCATGGAATACTGGATCAGGTAGACAGAGGGTGATGCCTGTACGAGATGTCTTCATGGAAATGTCAGTAATGGCTGGTAAGAAGAGACACAAAAACACACAGAGATATAGGGTGAAAGGCGACAACAACATGTGGGTGAATGTGTTAGTGTTCGATTGGTGTCAAGTCTTTATTTTGTGTTGAGTTATAGCATGGAATACTGAATCAGGTAGACAGAGGGTGATGCCTGTACGAGATGTCTTCATGGAAATGTCAGTAATGGCTGGTAAGAAGAGACACAAAAACACACAGAGATATAGGGTGAAAGGCAACAACAACATGTGGGTGAATGTGTTAGTGTTCGATTGGTGTCAAGTCTTTATTTTGTGTTGAGTTATAGCATGGAATACTGGATCAGGTAGACAGAGGGTGATGCCTGTACGAGATGTCTTCATGGAAATGTCAGTAATGGCTGGTAAGAAGAGACACAAAAACACACAGAGATATAGGGTGAAAGGCGACAACAACATGTGGGTGGATGTGTTAGTGTTCGATTGGTGTCAAGTCTTTATTTTGTGTTGAGTTATAGCATGGAATACTAGATCAGGTAGACAGAGGGTGATGCCTGTACGAGATGTCTTCATGGAAATGTCAGTAATGGCTGGTAAGAAGAGACACAAAAGCACACAGAGATATAGGGTGAAAGGCAACAACAACATGTGGGTGGATGTGTTAGTGTTCGATTGGTGTCAAGTCTTTATTTTGTGTTGAGTTATAGCATGGAATACTGGATCAGGTAGACAGAGGGTGATGCCTGTACGAGATGTCTTCATGGAAATGTCAGTAATGGCTGGTAAGAAGAGACACAAAAACACACAGAGATATAGGGTGAAAGGCAACAACAACATGTGGGTGGATGTGTTAGTGTTCGATTGGTGTCAAGTCTTTATTTTGTGTTGAGTTATAGCATGGAATACTGGATCAGGTAGACAGAGGGTGATGCCTGTACGAGATGTCTTCATGGAAATGTCAGTAATGGCTGGTAAGAAGAGACACAAAAACACACAGAGATATAGGGTGAAAGGCGACAACAACATGTGGGTGAATGTGTTAGTGTTCGATTGGTGTCAAGTCTTTATTTTGTGTTGATTTATAACATGGAATACTGAATCAGGTAGACAGAGGGTGATGCCTGTACGAGATGTCTTCATGGAAATGTCAGTAATGGCTGGTAAGAAGAGACACAAAAACACACAGAGATATAGGGTGAAAGGCGACAACAACATGTGGGTGGATGTGTTAGTGTTCGATTGGTGTCAAGTCTTTATTTTGTGAGCAATACCACCATTGGTTACAGATGTTCAATGGACCAATCAAAGGTTCACTGAATGTCTGGAGGTGAGGAGAAACACAGATGTGAAGGTGCGTGGCACAGTGGTTAAGGTGTTCAACTCATGATCATATAAGGTCGTGAGTTCAATTTCCAGCTGCATATTGTGCCCTTGATCAGGATGCTTTATTTCATGTTGCTCCAGTCCAATCGGTTGAAAGAAATTAGTACCTGTAATTCAGAGGACCAGCCTCGTCACATCCTGAGTTACACTTAATCTCCCTGAGAGTTATGCTTAAGGTGTATGTCTGTGGGGTACTCAGCCACTTGCTTTTAATTTCATGAGCAGGCTGCCCCATTGATCGGACCAACTGGAACACTCGTCATCATAACCAACTAAGTTTCAGTTATATATATATATACATACATATATATATATACATATATAAACCCGTGGAAGAGGCAGGCCCAGGAAGACCTGGGCTGAGGTGGTGAAGCAAGACCTTCGTACATTGGGCCTCACCGAGGCGATGACTACTGACCGAGACCTTTGGAAATGTGTTGTGCGTGAGAAGACCCGGCAAGCCAAGTAAGATCGTTGCCAGTGCCCCTGGACTGGTTCTTGTGCGGGTGGCACATGAGATGCACCATTTTGAGCGTGGCCGTTGCCAGTACCGCCTGACTGGCTCCCGTAGGATTTTCGAGCGAGATCGTTGCCAGTGCCCCTGGACTGGCTTGTGCGGGTGGCACATAAAAGACACCATTTCGAGCGTGGCCGTTTTCGTGCGGGTGACACGTAAAAGCACCCACTACACTCTCTGAGTGGTTGGCGTCAGGAAGGGCATCCAGCTGTAGAAACTCTGCCAAATTTAGATTGGAGCCTGGTGTTGCCATCCGGTTTCACCAGTCCTCAGTCAAATCGTCCAACCCATGCTAGCATGGAAAGCGGACGTTAAACGATGATGATGATGATGATGATATATATATATATTTACACTTTATTTGTGTATTAAGTCTACCATTGGTTTCATGTTAAGAAATATCTCAACAATTCTTCCAGCCGATCACATAGGAAAGATTGGTGTTTGGGCTCATTTTCGATTAAAACATGAAAAATCATAAGAACTCACAAAGTCTTGCAAAACTTTTTGGTAAGCAAAAACAAGAAATCAAGAAAGCAGATGTTGTGTGTATCTTTCCTTGAACGGGTTGCCCATCATTGCAATATATGCTTTCGTTACTCTGTTGGAGTCTGTTATTTTGGCCTTACATACAAGTTCTTTTACCAGACAGCTATCATTAAGGGGACAGCAGTTCAGAGATCTACAATTATAATGTGTTTCTGGGGTATTCTTGGTCGAGTTGTTTTTATTGGGATTGAATATTATCAACCTCATATTGGGGGAGGCAGCTATAGCTAACTTTAACAGTGTTGCTATTGAAGATATTATAGTATTTGTGAGAGTGTGGGAACACCCCTAACCACTAAACCACACACTTTCACACAGGTGGCTATTTAACAGAAAGTAAACCTTACTTACATCCAGTTTCCTTGGAACTCGCAGAGTGTGATGCTTGAGCGGTTGACTGAGTTGGGAAACTGTACTGCACAAAGCAATCCGCTTCTCCATAGACCATTTCTTCTAAATGTTGAAGGTTATGAATGTCTTCCACAACCACTTCAAAGACATGTTCTACAAAACCAAATAAATGTGCTTTTATAAAATGTTTCGTTTCTTTTTGGACAGACTTTGTACAATATCTTATGAGATAACAGTGAGTAAAAATAGGCGCAGGAGTGGCTGTGTGGTAAGTAGCTTGCTTACCAACCACATGGTTCCGGGTTCAGTCCCACTGCGTGGCACCTTGGGCAAGTGTCTTCTACTATAGCCTCGGGCCGACCAAAGCCTTGTGAGTGGATGTGGTAGACGGAAACTGAAAGAAGACTGTTGCATATATGTATATATATATATATATATACATGCGTGTGTGTATATGTTTGTGTGTCTGTGTTTGTCCCCCCAACATCGCTTGACAACTGACGCTGGTGTGTTTACGTCCCCGTAACTTAGCAGTTCGGCAAAAGAGACCGATAGAATAAGTACTAGGCTTACAAAGAATAAGTCTTGGGGTCGATTTGCTCAACTAAAGGCGGTGCTCCAGCATGGCCACAGTCCAATGAGTAAAACAAGTAAAAGATAAAAGAAGACAGCTATAGAGTAAAAATCACCAAAACTTACCAATATAATCTTTACAAAAACTTTCATCAGCGATTGTTGAGGAACTGGTGTTTCTAGCAAAGAAGATAACAATCAAAGTTATTTGTCATTCGGATGTGTTATAATCATCAACATCATAACAATCAGTATATTAGATACACACACACACATCACAGTATATGGCCACAGTTAAGAGTGGTTAAGAGCGTGGGCTACTAACCCCAAGATTCCAAGGCAGTGACCTGAATAATAATAATAATAATAACAACAACATTGAAAAATACCTTAGGAATGAGAACCCAGGTTAGAAATTTCCCCAAGACACCTGGTGAAAGCTGGAGAGTATATCAGCCGAAACGTTGTGTTAACAACAAACAAGATGAGGACAAATATCCATCAAATGTAAATAATAAAAATGATGCGAAATAAAAATAAAAAACAAAAGGACACACTTACATCAGAGATTGGTGACGATTGGGGAATTGTTGGCGCAAAAAAGACGAGCGTCTTTCAATTGTGACTTGCTGTAGCGTGGACACCTGGTAACATATAAATTACACAGTCAAAACAGGAATAAGTAATCATAAATGGTTTCAAATTTTGGCACAGGGGCAAGGCCAGTAATTTCGAGGGGAGGGGGAGCAATAAATTACATCGACTCCAGTATTCAACTGGTATTCGTTTTATTGACCTTGAAACGATGAAAGATAAGGTTGACCTCGGTGGAATTTGAACTCTGAATGTAAAGACAGATGAAATGCTGCTAAGCATTTTGCCTGGCGTGCTAACGATTCTGCCAGCTTACCACCACCATAACATACTGAGCACAATAAATGATAAAATATATAAAAACAACAAAAAAAAACCGAAGAAATGTTGTAGCATTTACCTGTTCTATAGATCCCATCGCCAATAATACCTTCAGCTGTCCATGTTGGTAGTTGGTGAGAGGGTCCACAATAGGCATATAGCCATCGTGGGCTACAATAGGGTACTGTGGAGAGAGGAAATATATAAAAGAGACATAGGTGAAACAAAATATATTTTGTTGGACCAATGATTATGGATTAAATGTCTATATAAAACGTGTGTGTGTGTGTGCGGTTCAAATTTACAGAAAACAAAAGATAGGTGAGGGAACAACAAGAGGCAGGTGTATTAGTTTGACACTCAGGAAGAATAGATAAGTCTTTGATGTTTCAAGCCTATGCTCTTTGACAGAAAGAGATGAGTGGGGGAAAAAATGGAGAGAGGGAGAGAAAAAAAAACAGAGAGAGAAAAACTGTTGGTATTGAAAATGTGCTTTCTTCCAGCTCTAAGGGTTTTTAACTCTTATTTCTAGCAATATAGGTGCTACCGGGCGTTGTGAGTGTTTATTGAGCAAAAATACCTAAAGCTCCACAAGGCTCCTGCAGGGGATGGTGGCGAACCCTGCTGTACTCTTTCACCACAACTTTCTCTCACTCTTTCTTCTTGTTTCTGTTGTGCCTGTAATTCAAAGGGGTCAGCCTTGTCACACTCTGTGTCACGTTGAATCTCCCCGAGAAGTATGTTAAGGGTGCATGTGTCTGTGGAGTGCTCAGCCACTCTATAGGTTACGCAAGGTGGAGAATTTGGGGAGATTTCTGAAAAAATGAAATAAAAATTAGCAAAAACGTAAAGTATAAACAACTTACTGGAGACTTCAGCAATGTTGACACGATTCTCTGGTTACGAAGGGAGAGGTAGAATTGGTGGAGACTCAGCTTTACCACACCAATTAACTGCCATATAATAATAATAATAATAATAATAATAATAATAATAATAATAATAATAACAACAACATCATCATCATTTTAACATGCACTTTTCCATACCCACCTAAGCAGACGGAGTTTATTGAGGCAGATTTTCTATGACCAGATGCCTTTCCTGTCACCAACTCTCACCTGTTTTCAAGCAAAATAATATCTACCCTGGAGGAGGAGGAGGAGGAGGAGAGGAAAATCCCTTCTATTGAAAGCACAATGCCTGAAATTTTTGGGGAGGGGTCTAGTCCAGTAGTTTCCAACTTTCTCATAGTGGTTACAAACCCCTTTATTTAAATGAGTTTTCCCCCACGCCCCCTCCCCTTGATATGCTTATCCTTATATATATGAAATTTTGAATTTAGTTCACAGACACCCAGTACTACCCTTGCAAACCACTAGGGGTCTGTGGACCCCAGGTTAGGAACCACTGGTCTAGTTAATTACATCAAACCCATTGCAACTTATTTCGTGAATCCCCAAAAATCAATTTTGGTGGAATTTGAACTGAGAACATAAAGATGGACAAAAGACTGTTAAGTATTTTGGCTGCTGTGCTAACAATTCTGCCACTGTCACTCTGACCAAAGGAGGCCCTATATATATATATATATATATATATATATATATATGACAGGCTTCCATACAGTTTCCATCTACTAAATTCACTCACAAGGCATTGCTTGTCCCAGGGCTATGGTAGAAGACATGCCCAAGGAACCATGCAATGGGACTGAACCCAAAACAAAGTGGTTGCAAAACAAGCTTCTTAACTGCACAATAACAAGACACAACAAGCCTCTAAAAACTCACCTTGTCATCAGACACTTCCAGTGATGTCGTCGTTTTATTCCAGACCTCTATAATTAGGTAATTGTTGCGAATTCTCTCCAAAAAGTTGGCTGTGACAAGAACTGGTGAAACCTGTTAGGATGAGTAAAAAAATACTTGATATATCACGTTTATTATCATCATTTTAACATCCCTTTTTCCATTTTTGCAGGGTCAGATGGAATTTGTTGAAGCAGATTTTCTACAGCTGGATGCCCTTCCTGTCACCAATCCTTATCTGTTTCTAAGTAAGGTATGGTTTAGCTGAAGACTATAAATCCCAAAGGGCCACTTGTAAAAGCAACGAAAAAGCTTTTTGGAACACACAAAAATTTTAAAAAATTTTAAATGAGTGGAAATTGAACCAGAGTGTGTGTTAAATATATTAAGGCAATATGACGCTTTACATTATTTACATTTGGCGGATATTTGTCCTCATCTTGTTAATTGTTAACACAACATTTAGGCTGATATACTCTCCAGCCTTCATCAGGTGTCTTGGGGAAATTCCAAACCTGGGTTTTCATTCCAAAGGTATTTTTCAATGTTGTTGTTATTATTATTATTATTATCATTATTATTATTATTATTAATATATAAAGGATTGAGGTAACTCCTCCAGAGGACTCTATATCTTCTCAATCCTTACCTCAAATGGTGCTTTTTATGTGCCGGTGGCACATAAAAAGCTACATTTGAGCATGATTGTTACCAGCGTTGCCTTACTGGCACTTGTGCCGCACTTGTGCCGGTGGCATGTGAACAAAATATTCAAGCGAGGTAGTTGCCAGCGCCACTGGACTGACTCCTGTACAGGTGGCACATAAAAACACCATTTTAGCGTGGCCGTTGCCAGTACCACCAGACTGGCCCTCGTGCTGGTGGCACGTAAAAGCACCCACTACACTCTCTGAGTGGTTGGCATTAGGAAGGGCAACCAGCTGTAGAAACTCTGCCAGATCTGATTGGAGTCTGGTGCAGCCATCTGGTTCACCAGTCCTCCGTCAAGTCGTCCAACCCATGCCAGCATGGAAAGCGGACGTTAAACGATGATGATGATGATGATACATTATGTATGGCACACAGATGACTATTTTAATCCAATGTATTAGAATGTTCTGTGTACCTGAATGAAATCATATTGAGGATTGTTTGTGTGCCAGCATATACTGGATCTGACCTTCTGCTCACACCAAAACATGCGACAGACCAAGTAGCTGTTTCTAGTGGCAGGAGGAAGATTTGAACCTGCAAGAGGAAAAGAAAACAACAGGGTGAAGACATACAAAAACAACAAACAATAATTGTAGAATGCACACACACATAAATTGTGACAAAAGTTTGGTGGAAGATTTTAATTCAAAACTTATGAAAACAAGACATTTGTACTACAGAGAGCCAGAGGTGGTTTCAACCAGGTTGGTATCAAAAGGGTTAAGAATTGTTTCTCTATTATATATTTTAACCCTTTTGTTAACATATTTCTGTTGAGATGCTCTGTGTTTCTTTCAATTAATTTTACATATAACAAAGAATTTAGTAAAATAACTTAGTTATCATTAAACTAGTGTTAGGAACATAAATTGTGACTAAGGTTTGGCGGAAGATTTTAATTCAAAACTTTTGAAAACAAAACATTTGTGCTACAGAACCAGAGGTGGTTTCAGCCAGGTTGGTATCAAAAGAATTATAAATATCATGGTGATTTTAACCCTTGTGTTAGCATATTTCTGTTGAGATGCTCTGTGTTTCTTTCAATTAATTTTAAATATAGCAAAGAATTTAGTAAAATAACTTAGTTATCATTAAGCTAGTGTTAGGAACATAAATTGTGACTAAGGTTTGGTGGAAGATTTTAATTCAAAACTTATGAAAACAAGACATTTGTACTCAGAGCCAGAGGTGGCTTTAACCAGGTTGGTATCAAAAGAGTTAAAAACTGTACTCTGTGCAGACTTTTAAGCTAGCTCCTGTGGAGGGCTAATTGGGCTGCTGCCCAAAACTAACGAGAGAAATAATAATAATAAAGCGTTTATTGGTACCCTACCAATATAGTATTACTTTAAATTCAGTTTGAATGAAAAACTTGTAAGTTTATGAATTTCTGGGGTTCTTTTAAAATTTAAATTTTCAACTGTTAACATACAATAAACCCTCGTCCAGGCCTGATCCCAATGCTGGATGTTCAAGAACCAAACAAAGGGCAGATTTTCAAACCTGGGATCATCCTGATTCCAAAAAAGATATATGTCGTGTAGACTGAGATACAAGGGTCCTGGACAGACGGACAGACAGAATTTCATGTCTGTTATTACAGATGGTGTTCACACAATTTTTGTCTACCACATTTACTTACAAGGCCCTGAACTATAGAAGAAACTTGCCCAAGGTGCCACACAGTGTGATGGAACCCAGAATCAAATGGTTGTAAAGCAAGCTTCTTAACCCTACAGCCATGTCTGCACCCATGAAGAAAATAAAAAAAATCAAATATAAAAGGGTATAAATACCTCGTCCGTCACCCCCTCCTCTTTCTTGAACAACAGCTGCAGCAGCAATGGGGTTCGTTTTGGTAGAGGTTGTGTCAAAGGTCATCTTGCGACCTTCACTCACGATAAGAATGGAATGGACAGCTAATGTCTGCTGTAGAGTAAAAGACAAGAGAGGTTAGTGGTGGGGATTGGTGAGAGGTGGCAGAGAAAAAGAGGGTCATGGAAAGTGGGCACGAGAAAGGGGACATGGATATGAGACACAATAAAGGGAGATGAGAGTGGACACAAAAAAAAATGGAACATGCCAAGATAAACAGATTTTGGCAACAGAAACGACATCTAGCCAGAGAAAATCTGCCCAAAAATGCTGCAGCCACCCCAAGCAAGCATAGGAAAGTGAACATGATGATAATGATGATGATGACGATGACTCCTGTCCCAGCAACCTAACCAATCAAAAGTCTTGATTCTGAACAAGACTCTTGGTCTCTCTGCAGAATTGCATGAACAAGAAAACAGGTTTTGCTGGTCTGTTCTTCATCAACATCAACATTATCAACATTATTTTTGTCCCTTTTTTTTATTCCATGTTTACATGGATTGGATAAATCTAACTCATACGGTAGAAGTCGTGGAAGCCCTGGAAGACATAGGATGAAGTATTAAAGGCTGAGTCCTATGAAAGAGATAACAGGGGATCGAGATATGTGGCACATTGCTGTACTCAAGAAGACCTGCCCACCACAGCAGAATTGATATCCTAAAATCAAGGTGCCACATAAAAAGCACTCGTGATGATGTCACATATAAAGCCACCCAATACACTCTGTAAAGTGGTTGGCACTAGGAGGAGCATCCGGCTGTATAAACCGAGCCGAAACAGACCATGGAATCTAGTGTGGGCCGTGGACTGGACAGCTCCTGTCAAGCCATCCAACCCATGCCAGCATGGAAAACGGATGTTAAATGTTCATGATGATGTTGACAATGATGATGATATACATGTTCAGCAAAATCGAGGATCTGTCAAGCCCTCACCCACAACCCATCATCAGTTTCCTTTACTTCCACTGCCACTGAACTGACATCCTCTACATCCAATGCATTCCTTGTCTTTCACTATTTTCTTTCAGTGCACTTTTCTACACATCTGCCTTTTCTGTTCTTCTATGCCATTCCATGTCTCATATTCACCTCATACCTGGACACCTCATTTCTCTCACTTTCTAGACCATGTACTCATCTCTTCAATAAGACACTGGGTTCTCTCCACCATCATAGTTTTTTACACCATTCTATACCCAACTCAGTTGAGGGGTCTTATCTTGCAGGTGCCTGCCAAACTCAGTGGTGCCGGTGCCACATAAAAAGCATCCAGTACACTCTGGCTTTAGGAAGGGCATCCAGTTGTAGAAACCATGTCAAAGTAGACACAGAACATAGTGAAGCCCCCTGGCTCGTCTGTTCTTGTCAAACTGTCCAACCCCCTGCCAGCATGGAAAAATGGACGTGAAATGATGATGATGATGCATGTACACAGGCAGTCACACACACACACACACAAACAGATGATCAATCAACAGAACTTACATCTTGTACATCTGGATAATGCTGTGACATTGAAGATGAGTTTGCTTGGACAGTAGTGGTAGCGGTGGTAGCAGTGGTGGCCAGCAACGGAGCATCATTGGTGCTAGATATGTACTGAGGAAACTGGCGTTCGCGTGGCTCTGCAACAGTTTCTAGGTGACAGTCAGATTTCAAACCAGCTTCTCTCCTCTCGGCCAGAATATCTGCTTCACAGGTAATGTCAGCTGCAACAGAAACACGAGATATTTTATGACGACAAATCTTACAATGCTGGATATAATATAAAGATGATATAATGTTGTCGCAGTAATTTGAAACTGAATCCCTGGATATACAATCACACATCACAAGCAAGTCACCATAGTTTCATGCTGATTGGTTTATTAACCAACCAATCACCATGAAGCAATGGCATGGACAGATTTTCTCAAACATTCTAGAATCTGATTTCTGACTCCCTATAAAAAAAACCTTAAATGTGCGCTTTTACCAGCAAGAAGACCCAGGATGGCAGCTAAGACAGATGGTACAAATAGATGACAGGAACCATTAACCACAAATGTAACATAAATGTTGCTGTATCAATAGCTTGTGGTAAATTCCAACCATGACTCTCCCCCAGTATGTAATTATTGCTATTGTTATCTGTAAAAGGCCAACACAGTTTGTCTCTATGTGTGATAATAAAATCTTCTGCTAAATGTAGAAACCATGCTACAGCAGACAATTGGAATGTGGACAGCTCCCAGCTGGTCGGCTCCATGTCAAACCATCCAACCCATGTCAGCATGGAAAGCAGACGTTAAATGATGATGATACAAAAATTATATGACAAACATTATGACGAGTGTTACAACAAATGTAATGACAGATAATATAACTATTATAACTAATATATATATATATATATATATGTGTGTATATATATATCATCATCATCATCATCATCATCATCATCGTTTAACGTCCGCTTTCCATGCTAGCATGGGTTGGACGATTTGACTGAGGACTGGTGAAACCGGATGGCAACACCAGGCTCCAATCTAATTTGGCAGAGTTTCTACAGCTGGATGCCCTTCCTAACGCCAACCACTCAGAGAGTGTAGTGGGTGCTTTTACGTGTCACCCGCACGAAGGCCAGTCAGGCTGTACTGGCATCGGCCACGCTCATCTCGTTCGAGAAACCTCATGTGTCACCCGCACAAGAGCCAGTCCAGGGGCACCAGCAACGATCTTGCTCGAAAATCCTACAACAACCCCACACAAGAGCCAGTTCAGGGGCACCGGCAACGATCTCGCTCGATGAAATTTTATGTGTCACCAGCACAAGAGCCAGTCCAGGGGCAATGGCAACGATCTCGCTCCAAAAACCTCATGTGTCACCCGCACAAGAGCCAGCCCAGGGGCACCGGCAACAATCCCGCTCGGAAGATTTCATGTGTCGCCCGCACATGAGCCAGTCCAGGAGCACCGGCAACGATCCCGCTCGAAAGATTTCATGTGTCGCCCGCACATGAGCCAGTCCAGGGGCACCGGCAACGATCCCGCTCGAAAGATATATATATATTATATAAAGAGTGAGGGTGAAATGTGTTAAAAACCTGTTGTTCTGTTTGGTTGACTTTCAGTTACTTCTGCAAGTAGACTGTCTTTCTTGCCATGGAAATTGACTGGAATGTAGAGGGTGTCACCACTGTACTCAACTAGTCTGGTGTTTGATAAGGCAGCAGAGAAATTTGAGGCATCAGAGCCAATCTCAACAGTGACCTGTAGACGAGGAACAGATTGAGGTGGTCACAAAGAACAGTAAGTGTACATGTGTGTGTGTATGGGTGTGTGAAAGTGTGAATGCATATACATACATACATACATATAAATATAGGAAAATATATACATATTGGGAGAATTCACAAAAGAACAAAAAGACAAAGACAGGTGGTGTAGAAAACAAATAGATGTATTAGTATAACGCTCGGGAAGTGAAAAAGTCTCTTATGATACTTATTCAAACCCCCAAAGAATCCCTCTCAACACATGGCCACAATGCTCCTCCATTATTCCTGCTCATCATCAGAGGTGCATATATTGTCAGCCACTAATGGACATGCTCAAGTGGTCAAGGTCAAGCAAATGACAAGCAAATCTGTGGTATTCAGCGGAATATTTGCTATAATGATATTTCTGCTCGAGCAACTCAGAGCTGACTGTCTGAAATGTAATGGGAAATAGGTCAGTTTGAAAACATCGATGTCCTGGTCACAAAAGCAAAGTTTGAAGGGAATAGTAGTCATTTCCTTTACGTTTATTCAAAACCCCAAAGAATCCCTCTCAACACATGGCCACAATGCTCCTCCACTATTCCTGCTCATCATCAGAGATGCACATATTGTCAGCCACTAATGGCCATGCTCAAATGGTTATGGTCAAGCAACTGACAAGCAAATGTTCTACTATAGCCCCAGGTCAACCAAAGCCTTGTGAGTGGATCTGGAAGACCAAAGCTGAAAGAAGTCTATCATATATGTGATTCAAATGAAATTTGACTGCTATTTCTAACACATTAAGTGGCCTCATACAGGTTTCCCTCATTAGTTTGTGGTGGTGGTGGTGGTGGTGGTGGTGGTGGTAGTGGTAATGTGTGTGTGTGTGTTGGAGTGAGGGGTTATCCACTCACCTTCAGCTCCCCAATGGTAGGCAGTTTCTTTGACGACGTGTTCCGTCGTCTCGCAGACTTCAAAGAGGTCCCTGGTTTGCATACAGCAAGGTACTTGTTGAGACACAGGCTGCTGGCCTTCAGGACGGACTTCAGGGATAACTGACAACTACCAACGTGGGTCAGCTGGAATAAAACAAGGAAACATGAAGCAAGAGAGAGAGAGAGAGAGAGAGAGAGAGAGAGAGAGAGAGTGGGGTGGAGAGAGAGAGTTGAGCTTACCGTTTTTTGTTGAGGATCTCTGAAGAAGAGCTTGAAAACCAAGTAAGACCTCCACCAACACTCGATGGATTTTCTGTCAAACAGAATAGGAAACACGGATCTGTGGTGGAAGGTTATGGCTGTAACAGAACGAAAGAGAAAGGAAGGAAGGAAAGTTAGGTGAATGAAACTAGTGGTGGCGGCGAGGGAATAAACACAGTGAAGAAGAGTATAGAAAATAAGGCCTGGAATGAAATTCAGATGGAAAATACGTGTGTGCACATGCTTAAGAAGTCTGCCTTCCAACTACACAGTTCTAGGTTCAATCCCACAGCATGGCATCTGAGCAGGGCCATTTGCCCGAAGCAAGGTAGGATCCAGTTTGAATTCTTGCTAACTGGGACCTTGGTCTTAGCTAAGTATGATGATGATAACCAGGCCAAGAACCCGTACCAAATCAGTCATCGTCCAGTTTAACATCCAATAGTGGACAACAGGCCTCAATTTCGCCAACTCAAAGCGGGCAACAGAAGAAGACCAAGAGAAATGGCAAAACTTGGTTATCGACAAATACCCCAGTGACCCTACAGTCAGGGGATAAGATGGATGTTTGTGTGTGTGTGTGTGTGTGTGTATGCATGCGCTTTAGAAGTTTGCTTGCAAACCACACAGTTCCAGGTTCAATCCCATAATGTGGTACCTTGGACAAGTGTCTTCTACTATAGCTCTTGAGGAGGGTCGTCAACGACTACCCCAATGACCACACAGTCAAGGGATAGGTGAGCAAGAAGGAAGAAAGGGTGTGTGTGTGTGATATAGAGAGGACTCACTGTTTTCTTCAATTTCCTTTGATGGTGCTCGGATGACCTCTGTTGCCATGGTATTGTCAGATTGTTTGTCCCTAGAGGCAGCCACCACTGGAAACTTGTACTCCACAAAGTAGGATCTGACAAATTAGAAGAGAGAAGCAAAAGCATGATAAATATAACACACACACACACACACACACATTAGTGCAATACTCTAATCGCTAAGCCATGCCCCTTCATATGAGGTGAGAGCTGGTAGAATTGTTAGTGCGCTGGGTGAAATGCTTTCAGGTATTTCGTCTGTCCTTACATTCTGTAGTTCTATATTTAAGAGATGAGGAATTATTTACATTATTTACATTATTTACATTTGACGGATATTTCTCCTCATCTTGTTTGTTGTTAACACAACGTTTCGGCTGATATACCCTCCAGCCTTCGTCAGGTGTCTTGGGGAAATTTCGAACCTGGGTTCTCATTCCTAACGATGTTGCTATTATTATTATTATATTATTATTATTACTATTATTAATCAGGTCGCTGCCGTGAATCGAACTCGGAACCTTGGGGTTAGTAGCCCGCGCTCTTAACCACTATGCCATATGCCCGTGGGCATCGTTAGGAATGAGAACCCAGGTTCGAAATTTCCCCAAGACACCTGACGAAGGCTGGAGGGTATATCAGCCGAAACGTTGTGTTAACAACAAACAAGATGAGGACAAATATCCGTCAAATGTAAATAATGTAAATAACTTACATTCTGTGTTCAAATTCCATCAAGGCTGACTTTGTCTTTCATTCTTTCAGGGTTGATAAAATAGGTACCAGCTGAACACTGGGGGTCGATGAAATTGTGCACCCCTATGCAAAGGTCGAGCCAATGTGGTAGAGTAGGCTCATCAAGCCAGTATGATGTCAAACCCCAAAATTCACAGCCTCAACATCAGACCATAGTTTGTGGAGAGAACAAATTGAGGCCTTCATCCTGCAGAGGACTGGACATAAGCAATCCAATCTGTGATGGCACCTGTGCCCAGTGTCGCCTTCCTGGCACTTGTGCCGGTGGCATGTGTAAAGGCTTTCGAGCAAGATCATTGCCAGTGCCCCTGGACTGGCTCCTGTGCAGGTGGCACGTAATATACACTATTTTGAGTGTGGCCGTTGCCAGTACCACCTGACTGGCCTTCATGCCGGTGGCACGTAAAAAGCACCCACTACACTCTCGGAGTGGTTGGCATTAGGAAGGGCATCCAGCTGCAGAAACTCTGCCTAATCAGATTGGAGCCTGGTGTAGCCATCTGGTTCGCCAGTCCTCAGTCAAATCGTCCTACCCATGCTAGCATGGAAAGCGGACATTAAACGATGATGATGATGATGATGATGATAATATATAGATAGTTAAGTAAGATCAGGTAAAAGCCTTGTAGAATGCTATGCAAAGCTCATCCACAGTTATTGGCTATCTGATGTCATCATACAGTGGAAATGCTCTTGCTACTGGACATACGTCAGAAATATCATGGTATCCTCAGTGTTTATACAAACAGACAAATGATAGAAAATGGGATCAACACCATGTAATGTATACCTGTACACATATGAATCTCTTTGTGTTTATCCCCAGTCACCACTTGATGACTGGTGATGGTTTGTTTACATCCCTGTAACTTAGCAAATGAGACCAATAGAATAAGTACCAAACTTAGAAAATAAGTTCTGAGGTTAATTTTTTTTTTTCAATTAATCTCTTCAAGTCTGTGCCCCAGCATGGCCACAGTCCAGTGATTGAAACAAGTAAACGATAAAAGAGAGACCCTAGGTTGAAAGTCCTTCAGGACAAGCCATTAAGCTGACCTTCACTGACTCCTAACACCTGGAGAATTCCGTCTTTGAAGTTTACAAAATAAAAGACAGGTAAATGGCTGATGTAACTCACCCAGGTTTTATCCAAGTCACCTTCTTTTGGTGCAACTTCCTCGACGTGTTCTTCTCAGTTTGACCCTCATCGGCTAGCAGATACAGAGCATCCACCGACACTTTCCCAACGGTAGCTCGACCGAGCAATTTTAACCTTGCTATGCTGAGTGAGTCAGGGGATGGATGCACATCAGCTTCTGCAAAAAAGAAATAAAGGACTTACGATCATCCCTCTCATCATCATCATCATTGTATAATGTCCTTTTGCCCCGCCCGCCCTAAAGCGAGTGCCCTCGCCCTTGCTGCCGCAGTCGTTCTACGCCTCACGCCTCGGCAGTTTCGCTCGCTCGCCCGCCCGCCGGCAGCCGCGGCCGCTCTGTTCGTTCGTGCTCTCGCCATCGAACGTTCAGTTTCTTCCTCACTTGCGCCTACACGCCGTCGTCGCTGCCATGCGCCTGCACACCTTTGCTCACGCAGCCGGGACGACCTCGTCATACATGCCTTCTGTGCTCACTCACAGGTTTTTCGTTTTACTTTCGCTTTCAGCTGAATCCACTGAAGGCCTGTTCAGGCTCCTTGTCTAGTTTTGGCATGGTTTCTACAGCTGGATGTCATTCCTAACGCCAACCACTTCACAGGAGGCACTGGGTGCTTTTACACAGCACCACTACAGGCAACTTTTACAGGGCACAAACACTTACAAGTCTACAAGATTAGGGGTACTCAGCCTGTATGCAAGGGCAACCACACTTTTACTAAGCTTGATGTGTCATTTCAAGTACAGCAACACACCAGGAGTCTCGGTCCCAGTTAAACAAAACAAAACAAAACAAAACCAAACAACAACCAGGTTTACCTGTCTCGATGCTCTGTCCACTGGATGATACCATTTCAAAGGAAACTTTGGAAGAATCTGAATGGTTTGTGCCAACCGAATCGGTGTCACTAAGGTCACTTCCGTTTTTTCCACGAGTTGGCTCACGACCCTTGTTTCTGCTCCTACTCCTGCTTCTACTTCTACTCCCACTTTTACTCCTACTAGTTCCTGATTTTCTCCCACCCCCACTTGATTTCATGGGGCTCCTTGCTCTGGCCACTGACGAAGACTTTTTAGCCGTCGTTTGACCTGATTTTGTTGTTGTTGTTGTTGTTGCTGTTGATGTTGTCGTTGGTAATGGCTTGGAGGGATTCAAAGGCGGTTTTGACCTCAAGCTCACGTCTGCAGGAGATTTACCAGCGGGGGTCGTCGTTGGTCTAACACTGCCCGATGCTTCTGAGACATTTTCTGTATCGACAGCCACCGGAACCACCTGTGTGGCGGAGTGCATTGCATGCTGGGATACTCGTTGCTGGAAACAGATACAAAAAAAAAAAAAATTAATAAAACTGTACCATGTAATTATTGTTAACTTGGCAGAATTTGAACTCAGAATGCAAAGCCGGCCAAAATGCAGTTAGGTATTTTGATCAGCATTCTTTTACTTGACTGTGGCCATGCTGGAGCACCACCTACAGTCACACAAATTGACCCCAGGACTTATTCTATCCATCTCTTTTGCTGGACTTTTACTGAACTATATATATATATATATATATATATGCGAGTAAAAATAAATACAAAAAAAGGTGGATTTTTTTGTATGATTGTGTATAGAGGAATATATTATTTTGTTTAAAAGAGTTCCAACACTGTCTGTTTTTTATGTTTTATTTATATTCCTGCAGAACTAATGTGGGGTATAGAATATGGAATATACAATATATAATATAATATACAATATATAATATAAAATAAAATAAAATAAAAATGGATGGCACCATGAAATAAAGTATTGAATGTAGATGAAATATTGAGTGTTCAATATAAAGGATCAAATATATAAATATATAAATATAAATATATATATATAAAGGCGACTCGAGTTTCAGGGCTATTTCCCTTCGTCATGGCCGGTATGACAGTCTTTAACAGACTGTATATATATATATATATATATATATACACACACATATATATATATATGTATATGTATATATTTATGTGTATGTTTGTGCCTGTGATTGTCCCCCCCCCCACCATTGCTTGACAACCGATGTTGGTGTGTTTGCGTCCCCGTAACTTAGCTATTCGGCAGAAGAGGCTGATAGAATAAGCACCAGGCTTACAGGGAATAAATCCAGGGGTCGATTTCTTCAACTAAAGGGCGGTGCTCCAGCATGGCCACTGTCAAATGACTGAAACAAGTAACAGCTGGGGAGCAAGCTTCTAAACCACACAGCCATGCCCGCGCCTACAAAACTGCATATACAGTGCTGCGCATATGTATATACACTTTTATTGTAGGTGCGGGCATGGCTGTGTGGTTAGGTAGCTTGCTTCCCAGCTACATGGTTTCGGGTTCAGTCCCACTGCGTGGCACCTTGGGCAAGTGTCTTCTGCTATAGTCCCGGGCCGACCAAAGCTTTGTGATTGAATTTGGTAGGCGGAAGTTACTGCCGTGTGTGTATATGTCTGTGTATGTGCTTGTGCCTCTCTGAAAGAGAGAGAGGGGAGATAGAAGATAAAAGATAATAAAGTCCTTTGCTTTTTAAGAAAATAGGGTGTGATTTGAGGGAGATTTGGCTGGTATTTCCAGCAGGTCAAGCAACCACATAACAGTACCTTCTTTAGTTTGTCTACAGCAGGGTTTGCAACAGCAGATGAAAAAAAAAAGGGCAGTCTGAAGTGAAGATGGGTAATATAGTTCTACTTGCCTTATCCTGTCGTGGGTCAGTGTGTGGGTTAAGGTTTGGGGGATGCTGGTTCTCACATAGAAATTCTGGATCACACTGAAAGAAATGAGAAGTTAAGATATTGATTTTGTTGATGTTAGAAGTAACAGAACTGTGATCAAAAACATTGCAGACATGGCCACCACATTTATCGCCAGTCTTGAACCCCTGTCTTGCTCGGTGCATCAATCTGTAAACTGGTTGGAAATGTGAAACCAGAGGAATAGCTGCCATCTGGCATCTACCATACTCTAAAAGTCTTGCTCCCTTGGCCATGGACACATTAATCTCTGACGCCTGGAAACTGATATGGTTGCCACCCACAAGATTATCCACCCTCTTTCCAACAACAACCTTGGGCACTATTTTGAATTCCATACATTTAACACTGTTAAGACATGCTTACAAAATCAAAATACAATATACCACCCTTGACATTTGCAAACATTTTTACAAGCTCAGTATTGCTGAAACATTGAATAAATTACCTCTATTGGCTGTTAGCTGTCGGAACACTACATCCTTCAAAACTTCCGTGCTTCCTAAAATTCGCCAACAGTACAACTGATGCATATATATATATATATATATATATATATATATATATACATACACAACAGCTTCTTTTAGTTTCCATCTACCAAATCCTCTAACAAGGTTTTGAATGGGCCGAGGCTATAGTAGAAGACACTTGCCCAAGGTGCCACACAGTGGGACTGAATCTGGAACCATGTGGTTCGGAAACAATCTTGTTACCACACAGCCACTCCTGCACCTATATATGTATGTATATATATATATATATATATATATATATATATATATATATATACACAGATATAGGGCAGGGAATCGTCCAAGTAGTTCAGAGAAAAAATTTGTAGTTTGGAATCAGTAGTTCTTTGACTGCTATTTCTAAATTTTCAGTATGTTGGAGAAGCAACTCAAGCTAATCCCTGTATATTTATGATTATATATATATATATATATATATATATATATATATATATATATATATATATATATAAATATATAATGTGTGTGTGGTGTGAATATCTTACTTGGAAACAGGTGAGGGTTGGCAACAGTAAGGGCTTCCTTCTAACCCCATGAATGCATAAATGTTAAAATAATGACGGTGATACTGTGACATATACGCAATGCAATGCAATGCACACGCAAATATATGATAAGAAATCTGGTGTTACTGACCGCATCAGTGTAAAGAAGTTCTTGGAGAATGTCCTCTTGGTGGACAGGATCTGATATGTCACTGTTGTGTATCTCCAAACTGGACTGGCTGGATAGGGACAAGTTGGACATTGCCTGCTAACAGAAAATAACAAAAAGTAGGAGGATGATGATGATGACACACACACATTCATATATTACATATCTCTTAGCTTTTCTTTTACTTGTTTCAGTCACTGAACTGTGGCCATGCTGGGGCTCTGCCTTGAGGTGTTTAGCTGAATAAATCAACCCCAGTACTTATTTTTAAGCTGGTACTTATGCTAACAGTCTCTTTTGCCAAACCGCTAAAACAGAAAATTTACATTGCGGAACAGTCATTTTAACAAGTTGTATTTATTTATCACCCAACAAGATACATCTGCACCACCGGATACTCCTGAACCAGCTGTTGAGTGTCTTATCCAAGAGGAATCGATGCTAGATGCGTCGAAACAATTGTCGTGATTAACAATAAATTCTCGTATATTCCATCTTCTGTCTTTCATTTACTATATACTCTTTTACTCTTTTACTTGTTTCAGTCATTTGACTGCGGCCATGCTGGAGCACCGCCTTTAGTCGAGGAAATCAACCCCAGGACTTATTCTTTGTAAGCCTAGTACTTATTCTATCGGTCTCTTTTTGCCGAACCGCTAAGTTACGGGGACGTAATCACATCAGCATCGATTGTCAAGCGATGGTGGGGGGGGACAAATACAGACACGCAAACACACATACATATATATATATATATATATATATATATATACATATATACGATGGGCTTCTTTCAGTTTCCGTCTACCAAATCCACTGACAAGGCTTTGGTCGGCCCGAGGCTATAGTAGAAGACACTTGCCCAAAGTGCCACGCAGTGGGACTGAACCCGGAACCATGTGGTTGGTAAGCAAGCTACTTACCACACAGCCACTCCTGCGCCTATATGTATGTATGTACACACACACACACACACACACACACACACAAGAGGGGGGAAGATAGTGATAATGATGAATTCCTTACAATGGCATCGTGGTCAGGTCCAAGCACCAGGTCCATAATCCTCTCTTCGGAGTTCTCTGGATCACTGTTGAAGTTCTGTTCTGCAAGGATCTCCTGGAACAGACTACCACAGGAACTGCTTCTGGAAAAGCGAAGGGAGAGTTAGGTGGACATGAAGAAGGGCCAAGAAATCAAGGTAACAGGGGCCACCAGAAATTTCAGTAGATATTGCAAGAGAGAACAAAGATTGGTTGCAATCTACCTCAAGAGAGTAAGAAAGAGAGAGAGAGAGAGAGAGGGGGAGAGAGGGAGGGAGAGAGAGAGAGAGAGAGAGAGAGAGAGAGAGAGAGAGAGAGAGAGGCATGTGTGTGTGTGTGTGTGTGTGTATGCTGAAATGAATTGATAGGTCCACATATAACATCCCAAGGGACATCTCATTTTTTTTCTCTGGTGAAATTATGCTCATGTCACAAAAATGCAAAATTTAATGTACAAATTTGTAATTAAATTATTGAGTGTTAATTAAAACGGCTGTAAGAAGTGAAGACGACCAATTTGTTAATAATAAACAATTATTAACTTCCTTTATCTCCATTTTCTTTTCTTCTTTTAACTATATATATAAATATAATTAGTTTTGGTCAAGTTGTGTGGTACTTGGGGTAGTGAAGCTTTGAGGTACTTGGGGTAGTGAAGCTTTGAGGTACTTGGGGTAGTGAAGCTTTGAGGTACTTGGGGTAGTGAAGCTTTGAGGTAGTTTTGGTGAAGCATTGTGAGGATAACTTTGAAGAAGGCTGTTGTATATAAAGGGGTTGGACAAAATAATGGAAACCCCTTCAAATTTCAAGCAAATTTATTTTAATATGGGGTAGGACCGCCTTCAGCAGTAATTACAGCTTGAATTCTATGAGGTATGGACTCATAGAAAGGCTGAATTGTTTCCAAAGGAATTTTTGTCCATTCTTCAGCTAAAACAGTCTCCAGTTCTTGTAGTGATGATGGTGGAGGATATTATTAGGTTAAAAAATAACTTCCTTAAATTATTAATTTCATAGAGTATTAAACCATTTTCTTTTGCTTATAAGATAAGTTACCATGTGGTTGGGAAGCAAGCTTCTTGCCACAAAGCCACTCCTGCACCTATGCTGACAATTCAGCCAACTCACAACCTTAGCCAAGCAATATATTTAACAGCATGAATTTCACTGATCCTCCAAAATAAAATTAAGCAAAAACAAGCAGCAAGAGAGAGAGAGACACACAGACAGACAAAATGGTTCTGTAAAACGAAATGTAGTCTCAGTTTACAAACTTACCTTGAGAGGTTTGATTTGCTGTTGAGGACTTGTCGTCTCTGGTTCCTTGAGGGTTCGTGAGCTAATGAATGGATCATCGTCTTACGAAGTTTGTGCCCTTTCTCCAGCAAGATGGAAATTATGTCCGTGTAACCAGGGTCCGCAGCATGATGGTCGTCCAGGATTGATGTCCCTTTGGGAGAAGAGGGTGGTGGTGATGAGGTGGGCGTGGGTTAGGGATGATTTTGTTTTTTTAGGGCAAGAAGGAAGCACAGGGTAGATAAGGAGAGTGGGTAGATGGGGGTAAAAGGAAAAGATAACTGTAGTTAGACATAAGAATAGAGGAATATGGTAAATGGGTATGGCTATCTTTAGTACAAGGTGGGGGGGGGTGTAGTTACTGGCATCCTCTACAGCCTCATTATCAACATGATCCTCATCATTGTTATCGTGAAAATCACTATTAATCATTAGTCACCAACATTACAATCATCGTCATCATCATCATCATCATCTTCATTGTCACACCATGCTCATCCCCACCAATTAAATCATTGCCATCATCATCATCATCATCACATCATACTCATCCCCATCCGCATCATCAAATAGTCATCGTCATTATATAATTAACATCATAATCTATATTATCATCATTGTCATCATCATCATCACCAATACAATCTTAGATACAGAACCCGGTTTCAGCCAGGTTGGTAATGAAAGGGTTAATTGCCTCCTCTTTCTAGCATATCATTTCTACTTTTCTGGCTGCTGACAATAGTGCTGCTACACCAGTCAATGGGTATGGCACCTTCCTATTGTTGGCACTCCGTCGCTTAGGACGACGAGGGTCCCAGTTGATCCGATCAACGGAACAGCCTGCTGCTCCTGAAAATTAACGTGCAAGTGGTTGAGCACTCCACAGACACGTGTAACTCTTAACGTAGTTCTCGGGGGATATTCAGCGTGACACAGTGTGTGACAAGGCTGACCCTTTGAATTACAGGCACAACAGAAACAGGAAGAAAGAGTGAGAGAAAGTTGTGGTGGAAGAGTACAGCAGGGTTCGCCACCATCCCCTGCCGGAGCCTCGTGGAGCTTTTAGGTGTTTTCGCTCAATAAACACGCACAACGCCCAGTCTGTGAATCGAAACCGCGATCCTATGACCGTGAGTCCGCTGCCCTAACCACTGGGCCATTGCGCCTCCACACACCTTCTTGTACAACCTGATTATTATGCATGTGATTAGCCTCACACTTAGAGCTTGCATCATCACCAGTCTTGAATCATTGTCTGGCTCAGTACATCAATCTCCTGCAAACTGTTCAGAAACAGGCAACCAAATGAAAACCTGCCAACAGACAAATATCATACTCTGAAGTAAACGTCTTGCTTCCTTGGCCATGGACACATTAAACCTCCAACGTCTGACAACTGACTTGGTAGATACCCACAAGATTATCCACCATCTTTCCAACAACAACCTCAGGCATCTTTTTGAGTTGCATATGTCTAACACTGATGGACATACTCTTTACAATTTTACTTGTTTCAGTCATTTTTGACTGCGGCCATGCTGGAGCACCGCCTTTAGTCGAGAAAATCGACCCCCAGGACTTATTCTTTGTAAGCCTAGTACTTATTCTATCGGTCTCTTTTTGCCGAACCGCTAAGTTATGGGGACGTAAACACACCAGCATCGGTTGTCAAGCGATGTTGGGGGGACAAACACACACATATATATATATATATATATATATATATATATATATATATATATATACATATGTATGACGGACTTCTTTCAGTTTCCGTCTACCAAATCCACTCAAAAGGCTTTGGTCGGCCCGAGGCTATAGTAGAAGACACTTGCCCAATGTGCTACGCAGTGGGACTGAACCCAGAACCATTTGGTTGGTAAGCAAGCTACTTACCACTACGGGGATAGACACAGGCACACACACACACACATATATATATGACGGGCTTCTTTCAGTTTCCGTCTACCAAATCCACTCACAAGGCTTTGGTCGGCCCGAGGCTATAGTATAGAATACACTTGCCCAATGTGCCACGCAGTGGGACTGAACCCAGAACCATGTGGTTGGTAAGCAAGCTACTTACCACACAGCCACTCCATGCTTACAAAATAAATTTTAAAAAAACAAAAACAACATGACACCCATGACTTTCGGAAACATTCTTTCATGCTCAGAGTTACTGAAGCATGGAATAAAGAACCTGCATCAGTTCTTGGTTGTTAAGACACTACATCCTTCAAAACTTCCAACAGTACACCTGATGCCTCCATCCCCCAATGTTTTCCTTTTTTAAAGACTCATTCACTGTTCACCTCCACAGCATCATTCTACGAACCGTTCATGCACTTTTGGCTACTGGGTTTTTCTGATGAGTTGTAGTGTGCCGAGCACTGTATACAATAAGTTCATCATTATCATTATACACCACTGTTTCCTGATGGACCAAGTGCCTTCCCTGTCAATCCAATTGACCTGGGGCTAAACAAGAAGCAATAGCAGTCCCCCTCACATCGTACGATTCCCTCCTTGCTATGCAATGACTATCTCACAACAAAAACTCTCTCTCTCTCTCTCTCTCAGTTATATTTACCAGGTTGTTGTGCAAGGTGGGGAGACGAAGTGGACTTTGTCTTCAGAATCGGGAAGTTTTGGGTGTGTACAACATCGCCAGCAGTGGTAATGGAAACGGTGGTACCGCATTCTTGGTATTGGGATCTAGAGGCAGCATCAATGCCCCTGGGCTGTAGGTCAAGGCCAGCTGTTACTTCAGATGTTCGAGGGAAGTTCCTGTTGTTGCTGAACACTGAAGAACTCTGAAGATAAGAGGAGAAGAGGTAACATATCAGTGTATGTGTGTGTGTATATATGTATATATCATCATCATCATCATCATTTAACGTCTACTTTCCATGCTAGCAGGGGTTGGACGATTTGACTGGGGACTGGCGAACCAGATGGCTGCACCAGGCTCCAATCTGATTTGGCAGAGTTTCTACAGCTGGATGCCCTTCCTAACGCCAACCACTCCGGGAGGGGAGTGTAGTGGGTGCTTTTATGTGCCACCGGCACGAAGGCCAGTCAGGTGGCACTGGCAACGGCCACACTCAAATGGTGTTTTTTATGTGCCACCTGCATAGGAGTCAGTCCAATGTTTTGTTCACATGCCACCGGCACAAGTGCCAGTAAGGCGAAGCTGGAAACAATTGCGCTCAAATGGTGCTTTTTACGTGCCACTGGCACGCAGAAGCATGGGGAGGAGAGAAAGAAATGCGAACCCAGCTTACCTCTCGTTCGGATGATGCTAACAAGTGTGATGGTGGATATGTGATATTGGTCAGTGCCACAGGTCCTGCAGGTTGAGGATCGACAATGTCTGGTGTTGGTACAAACCCAGTGCTGTCGTAAGATTCTGAAAAGGCAAACCTGAAACTGTATCTCCAGAAGTAAGTTATACTACATTATTGTAGGGAGGGCAATGGATGGTAAAACTGGTAGAAAAGCAGGATAGGGCGTGGGAGAAGTGGTAGAAAATAAAGACAGGAAATGGGAGAATTGGTAAAGAAGCAGGACAAGGGATAGGAGAAGTTATAGAGAAGCAAGACAAGGGATGGGGGAATTGGTAGAGAAGCAGGACAAGGGATGGGAGAATTGGTAGAGAAGCAGAATAGGGGATGGGGGAATTGGTAAAGAAGCAGGACAAGGGATGCTATTTCTGGAAGGTTGAATGACCAAGCAGAAGTTGTTTTGTTGGCCTGAAGGGAGATTAGATGAATGGATTTGTAGGTTATGAAGACTAAGACTTACCCATCAGTGGCTGCAGTTCAATAGAAACATGGAGTTCAGCTATTTTAACATCCTTCAATGATAAAACAGGATAAACACTGAAAAATAAACAGCAATTAGGTAATATTACTATGATGATGATGATGATGATGATGATGATAATGGTTTCAAACTTTGGCACAAGGCCAGCAATTTCAGGGAAGCTGGGGGTAAGTCGATTACAATGACCCCAGTGTTCAACTGGTACTTATTTTATTGACCCCAGTGGTGTGGTTTCAAAACCACACAGCCATGCTTGTGCCTTTATAGGATTGATATATTATGGTGAGGGCCATTTTGTCTTGACCTTTTGACCTTTGACTTGACTGACCTCATGTTTTTTTTTTTTAGTTTCTATGCAGCGAACTGGCAGAATCATCAATGCCTTGAACAAGATGCTTAGCAGCATTTCTTCTGATTCTTTATGTTCTGAGTTCAAATACCGCTGTGTGGTTTTGAAACCACACCACTGGGGTCAATAAAATAAGTACCAGTTGAACACTGGGGTCATTGTAATCGACTTACCCCCAGCTTCCCTGAAATTGCTGGCCTTGTGCCAAAGTTTGAAACCATTATCATCACAGTGGGATTGAACCCGGAACCCTATGTTTATCCCCTTGTGGGCAATGAAGAAATAAGAATTGTTAACACGCCGGGCGAAATGCTTGATGGTATTTCGTCTGCTACTACGTTCTGAGTTCAAATTCCGCCGAGGTCAACTTTGCCTTTCGTCCTTTCGGGATCGTTTAAATAAGTACCAGTTACGCACTGAGGTTGATGTAATCAACTTAATCCCTTTGTCTGTCCTTGTTTGTCCCCTCTATGTTTAGCCCCTTGTGGGCAATAAAGAAATAAGAAGTTCCGAAATGTGTTTACACATGTGTGTGAAAGTGTTTGTGTTGTGTCTTTTGACAGATTGGAAGAGATGTCTGGAAAGATACTCACTTCTCAAGAGTGTTTGACACTGTAAGCGAGGTGATGTTGGTCACCTCGGTATAGCCGACCACTTCCGAATTATCTTCATCCACAATGTCCAGCAGTAAAAGATTCATATCTGGAAACAGAAAGAGGAAGAGAACAAAGTAAAAAGAAGACCATCATTTAACATCGGTTTTCCATGCTGGCATGGGTTGGATGGTTTGACCAGAGCTGGTAAGGCCAGGGGCTGCAATAGGCTCCACTGTCATGGTCGCCATGACCGGATGCTTTTCCTAATGCCAACCACTCCATAGAGACTACTGGGTGCTTTTCATGTTACACCAGCATGAGTGCATTTTATGTGGAACCACCACCAGTGCTTTTCATGTGGCACCAGCATGAGTGCTTTTCATGTGGTACTAGCACAGATGCTTTTCATGTGGCACCAGCATGAGTGCTTTTCATGTGGTACTAGCACAGATGCTTTTCATGTGGTACCAGCACTGGTATCAATTCTGCTGTGGCAGACAAATCTTCTTCAAAATGCACTAGATAACATACACAATCCAACCCAATCCAATATTTGTGTATATATCTAAGGACTGAGATCATCATCATCATTGTTTAACGTCCGCTTTCCATGCTAGCATGGGTTGAACGATTTGACTGAGGACTGGCAAGCCAGAAAGCTGCACCAGGCTCCAATCTGCAGAAACTCTGCCAGATCAGATTGGAGCCTGGTGCAGCCTTCTGGCTTGCCAGTCCTCAGTCAAATTGTTCAACCCATGCTAGCATGGAAAGCGGATGTTAAACGATGATGATGATGATGGTGATCTCAGTCCTTAGATATATACACAAATATTGGATTGGATTGGATTGGATTGTGTATGTTGAGTCTACTGCAGAACGAAGGCTTCAGCATGTTCTCTACACCAACCTCAGTCCAATGTGAAGGCCATGAATTTGAGCTTGAGGTCATTTTGAGCTTGAGGTCATTTTAAGCTTGAGCTCAAACCAGTTTGATGAGACAACTCTGCTACATTGGTTTAACATGGCTTCACAAAGGGATGCAGTTTTTGGGTTTTTTTTTAATAATATTCATACCCCAGGAGTAGTTAAGTCAATTACATTGGCCCCTGTGTTCAACTGATACTTACTTTACCAACCCTGAATGGATGAGAAGCAATGTTGGCTTCAGTAGAATTTGAACTCAGAATGTAAAGATAGATGAAATGCTTCTAAGCATTTTACCGAATGTGCTAACAATTCTGCCAGCTCATCACTCTACACACACACATAGACACACACACACATACACACACACACACACACAAATATATATATATATATATATACAAACACATACACACACATATATATATATATACAAACATATACACACACACACATATATATATATATATATATATATACACACACACACACAGTGGACTTCTATTGGATCAGGGTTTAGCTGCGGTTAAAGAACAACTAGATAATGTAGTCCTAGATACATTGTACCTGGATATAAGATGGGATGGTCAGGACTGGAACATCTGTGATCATAGGTCTACTGGACATGGCTTGATTGAGGGTTAAACAAAAACAAGAACAACAACAAGTATATGTTCTCAATTCTATTATCCCAGTCAGCTGTGACCCAACTAATTATTGCACTTCAAAAAGGTTCATTATCCACAAGTATTGATCAAATAACAACATTGATAGAAGAAGGTTGAAATTACCATTTAGATATGATGCAAACTGCTTTGGTCCTGACCGTATTGGGTACCTCGCTGTGGTTTTCAGTCTGGTCTTGATGGGATTAGATACATCTAAGGGCCTGCAAAATTGAATAATAAACAATATATCCCTTGTGTTATATTTGTTCCAGCTGAGTGGCACATGCAATCCTTTGTAACCATTACCATTTTAAATGTAGTGACATAAGATCAACTCCTCCAATTCCCCCTCCCCTCTCAAAAATTCCTTGTCTTGCAAGTTACTCAGTGACCCTGCTGGTGCTACTGTCATATAAAAAAAACATCCAGTCCACATTGTGAAGTGGTTGGCATTTGGAAGGACATACCTGAAATTTGTGCCAGAACCAATCTCACCCCACCAGGTGAGGTGGACGAGGGTCCTGGCAGGGTGATCTGGCACCAACCATTCAATCCTGGGTATGCACAAACAAAGGAAACATCGGAGATGGCCCTCAACTTGGGGTGGAAGGGCTGTACTGACGGGAACATGACAGCTGAGTGATGTCCCTGACATTGGCAGATCTGAAAAATACAGAAATATAATATAACAATAATAGTACAACCCTGATGATGAACAGGAGTAGTGAGGGAGCAACATAGCCATGTGTTAAGGAGTGGGACAAAACCTCCATGTTTCCAGAGGTGAATTATTCAAACCCCAAAGAATTCCTCTCAACACATGGCTCTGATGCAATGCCAGGAACAATTTTTGCCAAATAAATTGACCCCAGTACTCGTTTTAATTTGAAGCCTAGTATTTATTTTATCAGTCACTTTTGCTGAATCGCTAAGGTATGGGGATGTAAACACACCAGCACTGGTTGTGAAGTGGTGGTGGTGGTGGTGGAGGAGTCAATCACAGGCACAAAAGACACACACATACACATATATGACAGGCTTCTTTCAGTTTCTGTCTACCAAATCTACTCACAAGGCCTTGGTCGACCTGAGGCTATAGTAGACGAACATTTGCTCAAGGCGTCATGCTGTGGGACTGAACCTGGAATCATGTGGTGTTCGGCAAACTTCTTACCACACAACCCCAGAATTCAGAAACAGACACTGGAACACACGAACATGGATAGGGCATAGCTATATAAGTGTGCTCTCCACCACCTGAATTCGTCTCCTCATGACTTAAATGCTTGCTTTTTAATGAAATTTTCTACAAATATTCTTCAGAGTGTGTAAATAATTATAACGGAATATGAAAAATGGGAAGCAAAATGGTGAACACGTACACACACGCACAATCTGATACACATAATTTTTTTTTCAAATTTCAAGTTTTATTTTGTGTATATATATGTGATGTGTGTCAGTCTGTACGTGTGCGTACCCACCAATTTTTTCATTTTCACATCATATACCAATATAATTGTAATCTACACTATCTGAAAAGCAGTTGAAGAAACTTTCATTAAAAGATATCCGTTTTTTCCCCAAAAGTTATGAGGAAACAAAATCTAGGAGGGGGAAACACACTTGCGTCGATATAGAACACGCCAACATTATCACAGTAGCACACTGTAACTTCCAAGAATATACACAAACGCAGATCACACTAATAAAATACATACACACTAAGTTTAAGACACCAACATACTGAGATCGAGCAGAACACACCAACAGACTGAGATCGAGCAGAACACAGCAACAAACATATATACAAACGGACAATACAATTTCGCAAGGTAAACTTTCAAACGAAAGTAAGTACGATATTTTCAAAGAGATCCTACCTTCAACCAATTTTTTTTAATAATAAAGGACAGATGCTGCTTTGTGTCACTCAGCCATATTACTGACACACAAGCGATATAAAGAAGTCAAAGAAAACAAACTGGAGGTTGACGACATGAACGGACAAGTTACGCGCCATCTGACATAGCAACGTAAACTTCCGTTAAGCAGCAGGAGCGGGCGGCCGGAGAATCTATATACGCGGTGGGACCTTAGTAATTCTTCGATAAGTGGAATTGTTCCTTGGTTACCGGTTTATTGATCTACGGTGTAACCTGCTGAGTATTCCACAGGGACTTGCTGCTAATTTTTGAGGCTTAAAATAGGTTTAATCAGTGGTTCCAGAGCATACTAATGCATGACTAGCAAATCTGTAATTTTTATCCATTCATTAAACGTAGACATGGAAAAAGAGGAACAATTGATCGCACACCACAAGATTTAACGGAACCTATTAAATCAAGCCAACATTACCACGGGCGATGGCGAGGATACGCAGACGACACTTTTGTTGTGGCAGTTACATTTGTTGTCTGCTGTATAAGCCTGTATAGACTTAGGGAGCCGAAGTGGGGGATCATGGGCTGCCCTGGCAGCACGCACTCTTGCTAAATCACCGCTGAGAATATGATAAGGGCCTTTAAATATAAGTGCGGTACATGTGTTTCTTTATTACCAACAAAGAGGGGACAATACAAATACATGTGGGGGACACATAACACGAAAACATAAATAAAGATTAAACGTATGATAATATGAAAATGTGCTTCCCGCACCTCAAGTGTGCGTACGTACGGTGTTACTCAGTTTTATTTCAAGATTTCTTGCTAATAGAGAAAGAGCTAGTTTCTAACTTAGGTCCAAGGTTCCTTCATTGGAATTTCAACATCAACAGTATTTGTGCATGTTTGTGTGTATATACGCAGTATTTGGAGTCAGTACATGGGCAGATGTGTATGTTTTGTTTTATAAACGTATTCTCGTCCATATAGCTGCATGTCTATATATGCGAATATAGATTTAAATTCCAGACTTCTGGAGCGTTTTACAAATCTTTACATTTCCATTGATGACTCGAATATGTAATCTTCTAATTAGCATTCTCCTTTCTGCTTTTGAGAAGCCTGATTTCTCAAGATCGATACTTAGGCAGTGTATTATATATCCCAGTGCTCCAGTAATTCAAGTATATAGCTGTACTTGTTATCCAGGTGGAATAACTTCAAATTTATCTATGGTATGTATGTTGGTAAAAACAAAAGTCGGTTGATATAAGTAAAATAAAGTATGTTGCGTGGAAAGAGTTGATTTATTATATATTAAGCTGATGGGAATGGTGTATAAAAAAATAGATTCCAGAAGACAAAGAATATCAAATTCCTTCTAATTTTGGCACAAGGCCAGCAATTTAAGCAGAGGTGAGAAAGTGGATTACATTAACCTCAGTACTTGTCTGGTACTTATTTTATCGACCCTGAAAGGATGAAAGTCAAAACTGACTTCAGCGGAATTTGAAGTCTGAAAAGAGAGTCGAAAGAAATGCCTCTAAGCATTTTATCCTACGTGGTAACAGTTCTGCTAGTTGTTTGCCTGACAATGTACAATAAATAGTTTTCTTTTGAAGTCGTTCCAGAATCGGATTACATTTCTAATTTTACAACAACTCCAATTTTATATGCGACGGGAGATAATTCTCAAAGCAATGTGATAGCTGGAAAGGTTAAATAGAGGAACACAGGCCACATTTATAATAAATGTATACATAATATTAAAAAGTACTTGAACTTTGTAAAGATGATTAAAATTGGTTATTTATTCCAGATGCATCACTGTAACAGGCCGACGTCTTTATTACTATTATTATTAAACAGAAGTAATTTCAAACCCACCCTGACACATAGTAACTGTTTGTTGGCCGTCCCTAACCTAAAACCAGTCTTTCCACTTATTCGGACGTCCCGACTGCACTCCGCCTGTTCCAACATTAACAAAGACAGCCGAATACTAAGAACAGCTGCATCGAAATGCACCAATGTAAATATCAGATTTGCATCGGAGAAAAAACAGACAGACAGCGAGGACCCTGGCGAAAAAAAGGAGTTGATGGAGGCATGGAAAAGCCCTTACGAAGGTTTAAACTTAGGCGAAAAAGGTCAGTTAAATTTCCCCTTTTCATAGCCATTAGGGTCTTCTTTTTTATGGTTTAGCCAGAAGCGGAAGATCTTTACAATTACTTTGAAACTAGTGAGAGAAAGGGAAGCAGCTGTCCTCAGATCAAAATTAAACTTTGCTTAAGGAGCGTATGGGCCAGGTGATGTTAAACGGATCGACGGATTAAGTCCACCACCCAAAACTACGACAGTCCTTCCGACAGGTTTACACAGTTATCGTTAACTAAATTTCGTGCCTGAATTGTTGCTCTGTTTAGTCCCGATCCAGGATTGATCAAGCTGGTCTACGATCAAATGTGTTCCAACAATATCTTATTCTTTATATGTATCAAAAGTTTTCGTGATGGAACGTGTCCCTTTTTAAGGCAGTAGGATATTATTTGAGAGAGATCAGGCTGTTGTTTCTCGTGAATCGAGCAACTAGAAGTTCTTGCCCAGCCTTTTCTTGTTTTCTTCTGGTGTTATTCATTGCAGTTTCGGCATGTCGAGTTATTTGACACAACAATGCTCTATAATACAAACAATGGATTATAAAAACTGTTGTAATTTAATCATCCATAGTCTGATGTGATATTTCGGAATAAAAATTCCTTCTTCAGATATCCTTAGGAATTGATGAAGTCACAATCGGTTGTTCCAAGCACCATCTTAATATCCTAATATATATTCGTTATTTTACTAAACTCCTCCAAAACCTTGATTATTTTCAAAATTAATTCAAATTATCAAGCAGAGTGTTTCAGTATAAATACAACTTAACAATGATGCAGAAGACATGTCTGTTAATTCTTATACGTTTTCCTATTTTGGTATTTTATTTCTAGTGAAAGAAGCTAGTAAGGATGTGACATATACAGGTGTTATAATTGTTGGAGTTGGTATCACAGGTAAGTGTTTTGAAGCAAATATTTTCATCATCATTATATATATATATATATATATATCATCGTCTTTTAAAATCCATTTTCCATACTGGGTTGGACGATTTGACAGGAGGTGGCAAACTGGAATGCTGCACCAGGCTCCAGTTGTCTGTTTTGGCTTGGCTTCTATAGCTAGATGCCTTTCCTAACCCTAACCACTTTACAGTGCATGCTCTGTGCTTTTACATGGCACCAACATGAGTACTTTCAAATGGTACCGTTACAGGATTCTTGCCAACCACTTACAGTATGTGCTAGGTGCTTTAATGCAGCACCGGCATGGGTTGTGCTGCTAACTGACCATTCTTTCTCTTCTCTTTCAGCTATCATGTTTTATGCCATTGCTAAAGAACTGTTGTCCAAAGAGAGTCCAAATGCTGTGTTTGGAGAAGCCTTCAAGAGATGCAAAAATGATCCTGAGGTAACTACATAACTGTTTTGTTTTTTTTTTTGTAATTAATTTGTTTAATCATGGGAATAGGTGGCCTAATTGGTCAGGGTGTGGGACTCCTGATTGTGAAATTGGGGATTCAGTTCCTGGACAGGTGACAAGTCGGATGACAGGTAAGTTCACTGCCATCGATTCATCACGAGGAAAGTTTACCAAGAAAATATATCCATAGTATTTCACCATTAATTGTTAAAAACTATTTTATTGCCGAAAAACAGTGAATCGATGAAGGTGAACTTCCCTTCAGTGAAGTGATGACAATGAACTTTTCCTTTCGGGGAATTGATGACAGTGAACTTTGCCTGCTTCAAATTGATGACGGTGAACTTACCAGACATGGACAAGTTGTGTTCTTGAGCAAAACGCTTCATTCCATGTTGCTCCAGTCCAATCAGCTCACAAAAATGAGTAATCCTGCGACAGACCACCATCCTGTCCAGGAGTCAAATATACAGACCACAGAAGCTGGGAAACTGACCCTTATGTGTTCGTAGGGATCAAGAAGGATTCTTTTATCCTTTTAATTTGTTTAATCCATTATTTTTACCTTTTTGCTTGCTTTAGTCATCAGGCTGTGGCCATGCTGGGGCACCCATCTTGATAAAGGATCTAGTACAGTGATTCTCAACCATTTTCTTACCTGTGGGGCCCCTTTGATTTCTGTTTTACTCTGCTGGACCCCTACAGCCATTCAGTGTTTAAAAATGTCCTATTTTTATAATGAAATATTAGGAATTGTATAAAAAAAAATTTTGTGTATTGTTGATGGATTTCCAATTTATTGCAGGTAAATTTTAAATGCAAAATCTTCTGTGGACTCTGGTTAAAAACCAGTGGTCTAACCAAAGAAATCAACTCTAGTTTTTATTTTATGGTTGTATGGTAGTAGGTGGTGTGGAGGTGCAATGGCCCAGTGGTTAGGGCAGCGGACTCGTGGTCATAGGATCGCGGTTTCGATTCCCAGACCGGGCGTTGTGAGTGTTTATTGAGCGAAAAACACCTAAAAGCTCCACGAGGCTCCGGCAGGGGATGGTGGTGAACCCTGCTGTACTCTTCCACCACAACTTTCTCTCACTCTTACGTCCTGTTTCTGTTGTACCTGTAATTCAAAGGGTCAGCCTTGTCACGTTGAATATCCCCGAGAACTACGTTAAGGGGTACACGTGTCTGTGGAGTGCTCAGCCACTCGCACGTTAATTTCACGAGCAGGCTGTTCCGTTGATCGGATCAACTGGAACCCTCGATGTTGTAAGCGACAGAGTGCCAACAACAACGTTAGTAGGTGGTGGTGGTCAGGGTGGAGGTGGTGATGGTGATGTTTGTGTTGGTAGCAGTGGTGGTGATGGTGACAGCAGAGGGTGGTTGTGTTGATAGTGATGGTAGGAGTGGAGGTGGTGATTGTAGAGGTTCTATTTGTGGAAGCGGTGGTGGTAGCAGCACAGGTGCCAGTTATTATTGTTGTTGTGGTGGTGGTGGTGGTGGTGATAGGGTGGAGGTTGTGGTACAGTAAAAGCGAATTGGTGATTGATTATATTAAATTTGTGTTAAAAATTTTTCCAGGTGCAGCAACTGTTGGGTGAACCAATCAAAGCATACGGAGAGGAATCGGGCCGACGCAGAAGACGCCATGTGAGGTGAGTGACCCTGCTGTCAGTTGGATTTGAAACTGGTCAAATGCCTCATTTTCATAATGTCCTCAACTCAACAGGTTTTATTTCATGGAGCCTGGTGTTGCCATCCGGTTTCACCAGTCCTCAGTCAAATCGTCCAACCCATGCTAGCATGGAAAGCGGACGTTAAATGATGATGATGATACAAGCTGGCAGAACTGATAGCACAACGAATTTGCTTAGCAGCATTTCATCTGTCTTTATGTTCTGTGTTCAAATCCTGCAGAGGTTGCCCGAGTCTTTCGTCCTTTCAGGGTCGATGTGATCAACTTAGTCTTTATGGTTCTGCGTTCAAATTCCACTGAGGTCCACTTAGTCTTTTGTACTTTCAGGATCAATAAAGTACGTACCAGTTGAGTACTGGGGGGTTGATGTAATTAACTTAGCCCCCCCTCCCTGAAACTGCTGGCATTGTGCCAATATCTGAAATCAATATACTTTCTTTCTTTTTTTTTTTTGTGGAAACTTTTTTCAGCATCAGTAACTGAGATTCCCATGATGTGATTGTTTAACACAGAATACCATTGTAGGGTAGGTGTGAGAGCCTGGACCTGGTCAGTTTGAACAAAAAACAGATGAAATATTTTGGCCAGTTTAACTGCTAAAGGGTTAATATATCCCAACCCAAGGCTGTGGCCATGCTGGAGCTCAACCATTAGAATAATTACCAATGAAGATGAGATATACCTAGTCTTTGGCCTCTTTTCAAGTTAGATATCATTCCTTGCTCCTCTCCGTCTTCCATTTTGCCCAGGTCTGTCTCGTAGCTTTTATGCCGCTGTCCCATAGCATTTTTCAGTCTGTGCATAAGTCTTTATTTGTTTTCTTATTTTCTTTATTCAGTCATGCAGAATTTAAAGTCGGTGATGCGAAACACTTACGACTGAGGTTTTATATTGAAGGTCCGTACAGGAAAGCTACAGTCAACTTGGAGAAGAAACAGGTAAGAGAAAAAAAAAAAAAAAGGGATTTTTACATTGTGGGCATCGGGGTTTGCAGAATCAGTGGAGCATCAAATAAAATGTCGGTCTTGCAGTGTTCAGAGACCTGTCTTCCAAAATTGAACGTACAGATTAGGGCTTTATTTTAGCAATCCCAGAATGATAATGATGGTGATGATGATGATGATAATAATAATAGTTTCAAATTTTGCCACAAGGGCAGCAATTTGTGAGGAGAGATGAGTCAATTGCATTCGGCCTCCAATGTTCAACTGGTACTTATTTTATCGACCCCCGAGAGGATGAAAGGCAAAGTTGACCTCAGCTGAATTTGAACTCAGAACATAACAATGAGCGAAATACTGCTAAACCTTCTGTCCACTGCACTGACTATTCTTCCAGCTCACTGCCTTAATAGAAGTAATAATAATAATAATAATCCTTTCTACTATAGGCACAAGGCCTGGAATTTGAGGGGAGGGGAGATAGTCAATTACGTCGACCCCAGTACTTGGCTGGTACTTAATTTATTAACCCCAAAAGGATGAAAGCAATGGGTGAAATACCACGAAGCATTTCATCTAGTGCATTAATGATTCTTCCAGCTCACCACCTCAATAATAATAATAATAATAATAATAATAATAATAATCTTTTCTACTAAAAGCACAAAGCCTGAAATTTGGTGGGGACAGGGCTAGTTGATTAGATCGACCCCAGTACATAACTGGTACTTAATTTATCGACCTGGAAAGGATGAAAGGCAAAGCCGACCTCGGCGGAATTTGAACTCAGAAAGCAACGGCAGAGGAAATACCACTAAGCATTTCGCCCAGCATGCTACTGACTCTGCCAGCTCACTGCCTTTAATAATGATAACAATAATAATAATAATAATAATAATAATAGTAATAGTAATAATAATGATAATGATAATGATAATGATGATAATAATAATAATAATAATAATAATAATAATAATAATAATAATAATAAATCAAGCTGGCTGAATTGTTAGCACACCAGGCTAAATGCTAAGTGGCATTTCGTCCATCTATATGTTCCGAGTTCAAATTCTGCCAAGGTCGACTTTGCCTTTCGTCCCTTCAGGGTCGATAAATTAAGTACCAGTGGAACACTGAGGGTTGATGTAATCGACTTACCCGCTCCCACAAAATTGCTGGCCTTTTGCCGAAATTTTAAATCATTATTATTGTTATTATTATTTATTTATTTATTTCAGAATGAAAATGGCAAATATGAATATCGCTATCTGTTTGTCCAGTGTGACTCGTACCCCAACCAAGTCGTGATTCTTGAAGACAACCGATAAACGAGCTTGCTTAGACGGCAGAAAGATTGCGATGATAGAGGTGGGCATGTTAAAAGAAAAATAATTAAAACAAACATATAAATGAATTTTATAATATTGATTTAGCTGCTAGTTGACGTGGCTTACCCCTCTCATTAGCAATGTATTCATAATTCTGACAGTAAAAAGAAAAAAAATTTTTCTGGTTTTTAAAATAAAATTTTTTTTTTTTTTTTTTTTAAATACATTACTTTACCAAAAATGCAGTTAAATAAAAGGGGGAGTAGATCTAATCAGACATTTAATTACTGCCAGAAATGTGGCCCCAAAAAATTAAAAAGATATACTATTGAACAATGAAATACAAAAACACTGCTAATACATAATGAAATAAATGGTTTTTTTTTAAATAAAATATATATAAAATATATGT